>NC_064621.1:575352745-575655775 GCF_023898315.1 Schistocerca nitens | reverse complement strand
CTTGCCCACTGAAAGATATGTTTCTACTCTCTATTCACTCATCGGGACCGGGGACTATGATTATAAATGAAAATCTTCAGTTCTAATTGATAGATATATTTGATAAATTTTCACACGCACACCATAGTAATATTGCTGATAATAATAATAGTAATAATAATCTCTTTATCATAAATAGCATTTTAGAGGTGACATCTACGGCAAGTTCCCAGAAATTGTCTTTCGCCATGACTTCTGATAGTCAAAATTAATTGCTCGCCACAAAAGTGGCAAATAATGTCACTACTTGCCACGCGGTTTTCTTAACATTACGCACTATAATCAGAGCTTTCTACCATTAATAAACAGGTGCTTAATCTACTAAAAATAGGGACTTCTTTGTTCCAAATTTAGTTTTTAGTAAATTACTCCAAAGCTATTAGATGTAGCTTAATTGGGTCACATAGTTACCGTTTGTATATCGAACTGAAACTTCATACAGATTTTTGGCTTTCTACCTTTATTTTTTAGCGCCACTTATTTTTGTCTTAATACGATATATTTAGGAATAGATATTCTCGTGATCAGTCAGAGATTTTACAATTTAAATATTAAATACTGAAGCTTATGCTGACAAAGTCCGGAAAAGCTACTTTAAATTTTAATTTCTTCCTTAGATTATGGTGCAATACTTCTGTGCTACGCACAGGCGCGTTATAGTCACGTGGCGATAATAGCAGTGAACTGGATTACGTTCCGGCAAACTCTCTCGCCTCTGTATCTCTCAAATGACACAGCGCTTGTTTCGCCACAATGCCTAAATAAGGAATGCTTCAGTAAATATGTGTTGTGACAGTTATTACTTCGGGAGTGAATTTATTACTGATACTGGCCTGTATTTTGTTGGACAGTTGTCATTGATTTTTCAGAATAATCATTATTTACTGTAATTGCATTTATCGTAACATTTACTTGTATTAATGCTTTGGATTTTAAATATATCTTGATACCATTACCAGTTCCTGAAAGAAAAAGGGTCTTATCAGTCAGACAAACGGACAGATGGACAACGAAGTAATTCTATAAGGGTTCCGTCTTTACCGCTTTGCCCTAAAAATGATGTAGAATACCCGTGCTAGCAATCAGGTGTGAACAATTTAAATACTTAGATGAGCAGTGATTCGAAGGTTACTAAGTATCAATTATCCTATCACTCTCTTGGAGTCATGCAACATATTCAGCAAAGACAGGCAATAAAGACTTCATTCCACTTGTTTGCTGAATCTGGCACCATCCATGGACCCTGAGTGACATGTCAGAGAAAATGAAAACCAGAACGCCCGGCTATGCTGCCCGTCGCAGAACCCGTTAAAGGCCAGCAAATGACTTCTAGTCTCGCAGGGGCGATAAATCTCGCAGATCCGAGCGGACAGCAGCACGGTCCCCAGGCTGCGAACAGCAAACAGGGAAACACAGTGGACAATGGCCGTCCGGATGCTTTCCCGGTGAGGTTGTCTGCTGTCTGCAGCAGACATTGCCTACCCTCCCCCTCCCCCACCCCCACCACCTCACTCAATCGCCTGCCTGGACGTACCTGCCGCCACTGCGGGACCCCGCAGCCGGCCGTGTGGACGAGGTGTGAGAAGCGATTTCAGGCTGCCGGTAACCGACCTACAGTTGTTTTAAGGACGATTTGGCGGCACCGCAAAAAAAATGTTGTCGCCTGCTATCGACACCGTTATTAAGGGCGAGCGCTGAGTTGGCACTGGGGAGCGGGGGCGATGGGTGGAGAGGGAGTGGGCAGTGGCAGGAGAGGGGACATTCGAATCTGATCCGTCTGTCAGCAGCAGATACGGGTCTGCGATCGTTAACGCCCATCTGTGCTCGCAGTGGAGTGCGAATGTTTTTCTGCTGCGGAGAGTTGCCCCTCTGGTATGCCCGTGTAGCTTGAACACAGTCCGTTGCGCTATTATTTCACAATATTGTCCTATTCTGGTGCTTGAAAAGGCGAATTTCACCTGACCCTCACGCTACAGCTGGTGACATAGCACACCTGCCCGAGCATCCACATATATACTTCGCAAGCCATTGCACAGTGCGTAGAGGAGAGTACGTCGTACCTATATTATCCAACTTCTGAGCACTGCGCGAAGGAAAAATGCTACTTTTTGAATTTTGAAAAGAATGTTCTCTTCTATTTTGAGGAACGTCATTCCAAAGTCTCTTTCTCATGAGAGAAAATACAGAGGATTCTGTGTTATGCAGTGTGAAACACGTATGTTGTGTAGCGGCGATGGTGAGGCATGGTAAGAATCTCTGACCAGAGGCAGTAGCGCGAGAGTTCAGTTCTGTTGCGAGCTAGTTGCTAGTAGCGCGTCGGAGATGACGCAGTCGGGGTCTAGATGAGAATGAGTTCTGTTGTGTGTGAGCAGTCGGCGGGCGTCGGCACCGCAATGGTCGTGATTCAGGACAAGGTATATTATTAAGCAGCTTTGCGATCAGCTAATGATGTTAATTAAGTGTAATTTCTGTAAGAATCCCCCGCACCGCAATGGTCGTGATTCAGGACAGGGTATATTATTAAGCAGCTTTGCGATCAGCTAATGATGTTAATTAAGTGTAATTTCTGTAAGAATCCCCCCCAATAATAATTTTGATATAAAAGCAATTTTTTAACAAAGAATCATTCGATTTCCTTCCATTTCCTTTAAACAAAAAAATTTTCAATTAACTTCAAAAAAAATAGATATTGTGATGCATCTGCTGCAAGCTGTGGCGCAGAATAAGAGCAGAATTTTGACATGCAGTTTTACTAAGGTAAGAAATTAATTCTGATTTTTGCACAGGGCCAAACACCGACATTTCGGTTAAATTCAGTTTTGATTATCACTGTAGTTTCATTGTCATGGGATTATCTTACTTTTTGTGTAGAACTTATGCTTGAGTCAGATTGCTAATTTTTGCTTAATTGTCTTTGTCATTAATATTTTTTGGGAAAGCTTACACTTAGCTCTGGCTCCCATTTACTAATAAATATAGTCATTTGAAATTTTCCGTGGGGAGGTTACACTTGGCGACACCCAGTCCAGGATCGTATTTCGTTGAGAATCTTTTGAAAAACAGTCAGATATCTGCTCTTATTGCTTAGATATAATTAGGATTTGGCGCAACGCTTTTACTAATCTTGTGACTTTCATTCTACAGGTCAACGGCAATTCGTTGCTCTGTTGTATTGGTGTGTTGTTTTTCCATTGTGCTTATTTGTTTTGTGATTAATTGTGACTATTGTAAAAATGCCGCGAAAGACTGTGAATAGTGTATCGCGAGGTATTATAAATGAAACTGCCGACTTAAATAACTTTACCGATAGTAATTCTGACACGCAGTGTAATGGTGACAATCCTGAGTTCACCGATAATCAGTGTGTTCCAACCTCTAATGATGTAGACCTTAATGATGAACAAACGAACTCGATTGTGTCTTCTGTTGATTTGACGACAATCGATGACGCGGGGCGCCCTATTGTAATGAGCGCTGCCCAGCTTAACACAACCGGATTACTAAATTCACGTGACGAACAGACAAATTTGTCTAATGAAAATGAACAGGATACACAAAGTACGACGGACTTATTTAATTCCGAAATAATGTCTGCCAGTGTACATCCGTCTGATAAACCTTTTTGTAAAGTACAGAATGACCAAATGGTCACACAAAACGCGACAATTGCAAATACACAGTCAAACAGTACAGAGAATAGAGTAGGTAATGTTACCTTGGAACAAATTATGGCAATATTGGTACAACAGGGTAAACAACAGAGTGAAAAATTAGACAACAATGACGAAAATCTCAAACAGCTTAATAAAAAATTAGACGACAATTCCAGGGAACTTAGTGAACAAATTAGAGCCGTTGCCGCGCAGTGTCATGACACTAAGGAACAGTTACGCGAGGAGTTTGAGGCTTGTTCACGAAAAAGTAGCGAAGAAATTAAGTCTGTTGCTCAGGATTTAAAGGAAATGCAAACAGCTACAACAGAAACACTTAGAGCGGAAATTAGTACAGTCGCTAAACAATGCTCTGAAAAAGCTACACAATTGCGCGACGAGTTTAAAACAATGACAGCAGAACTTTCGCGCATAATGGATGAAAAGATTGATGCGAAATTTGAACAACAGAACACACAGATTAACGAACGTCTCAGTCTTCACATACAAAATAGTGATACGCGTTTCCGCAGATTTATTGAGGATCAAAATAAAGTCAAACGTCAAGTCATGGAAACAATCACAGCACAGAGACAGGAAGACAAACGTAAAATGTTTGCGAAGGCAAAAACATATGTAGACAATAATATTGCCACAGTGTCCGACGAAATTAATTCCATCAAACAGTCGAACACAGAATTACGTGATGAGATTTCGGATCTTAAATCGAAAACAAATACATACACAACAGATTTTCAAACAGTGACCGATAGACTCGAACAATTAGAACTAACACAGGATTCCGATGTAATTCAAGCTGACGTTAAAAAACTGAACGAAACTACACGTAAATTGCAAAAACAGATTAATGCTACTGACACTAAAACCGATGATCAGGTAAAAATACTGACTGAAAAATGTGATGAACTGGCCAGTCGTATTGATGTCATCGAAAGTACTAATGACAATAAATCAGACGACACTTCACCGGTTTCATTTAATCAAACACCTGAATTTCAAAATTTACAGCAGACAATTAATGAGATCGATTCGTCTAATAACACCTTGCGTAGAAAGTTGTCAAGTTTACAGCAGGAGGTAACAGAGATGAAAAACACTTCAGTTAATAACACATCACAGCAGACGCCACTTTTCGAACATTTGCCAGACTCACGCAGCGCGTGTAATTTGAGTAATCTACAGAGAGTACGGGACTTAGATTCCGAACAACCACAGTTCAATAGATTCTCTTACAATACTGAACCTGTTCCATCACACAGAGACGACAATTTTGATTACAAACATTTTCTGTCAGTGAGAAAGTTTAAAGTGTTTAAAAACGACAGAACACAGATTCACCCGCTAGATTGGATCCAACAATTTAGCTTTGCTTTTCCACCGTCTTGGCCTGTTACACACAAACTTGAATTTATTTGCAGTTTTTTGGAAGGCGAACCGGCAACTCGTATGAGACCGATCGCGAGACAATGTTATTCAGTAGAGGAATTTCAGAATGCTTTTCTATCTGCGTATTGGTCGAAGACGACACAGCGCGGAATTAAAGATCAATTAATTAGCTTACCAAATTATGAGAACTCCAATTTTCCCAGTGTCACTCAATTCTTTGAGCACATGGTGCAACAAAATCAGTATTTGAGTGAACCCTATAGTGAATCTGCACTTATACAATTATGCATTTCTAAACTGCCACGATCATTAAGAGTGTCACTCCTAACGGGTCAGCAAAAAGAAAATATTTCGGCTTTCAGGGATCTGTTGAAGCTTTTAGAAGTGCAGCAATCTGATTATTCCTTTGTAAACAAAAATTTTTCGTATAACAACCAAGGCCAACAAACGTACAGCAATTATGATCAGACACGTAATCTCAACGGTAGAAGTGATAGACGCTTTAGGACTGACAACCACCAGAACTTTGGTAACAGACAAAATTCTAATTATCGGTATCGTCAAAATTATGAGCAACAGGAACCACATTTTTATAACAATAGACGTTTTCCGCCACGACAACATGAAAGTTTGCCGGTTAACATACCTAACCAACAATGGAATGCACAAGGTCAACCAGGCTTTAATGTTTCGCCACGTGCACGTATAGTCCCTGATACAACAAATGGTAACGCACGGCAGCAAAGGAACAACTACGTACAGAAAACACAGTATTTCAATTCCTATCGCAATGCACCGTATAGGAACGACTATTACGACAGACGTAAAAATAATGACGACAATTTTCAGCGTACATCCAACAACAGTCGGTCATACCTACAGCAAAATCATCCGCAAGAACATATTCTCGTGAATGAACCCGACAGTAGGTATCATCCAGGGCGTAATACGTCTGGAAGAAATAATAGAACTGTTCAAATTGTAGAAATGCCACGACATCCTCCTGATAATAGTAACACGCCAGATAGAATCTGACTAGATACTGTACAGGACGCATCTTCCAATAACACAAGCACTAGTTTTGACACGCAAAATGTTGTTCACGAAAATGTTATTACTTTCGACGACATCCGAGACACTCTTTTACAGGAAATACCAGTTGTTTAGAAAATTATTTCACATCCTGTCATCGAAATTAAAATAGGTTCATCGAAATTTTCAGCAGTAATTGATTCTGGCTCACCTATGTCAGTCATTAATGAGGAAACTTTTAACGAGTGCAACAAAGAGAATACCTATCCTACATTACCATTAGGCAAAACGACAGTAAAAGGAGCAGTATCGAGTAAAGGAGTAGACGTTAAATTACAGACGCATTTATCATTTTGTATTGGAGCTCATAATTTTCACTCAAATTTTTGGATTGTTCCTTTATTGACAACAGACGTAATTTTAGGCACTAATTTTCTCGTACAACACGATGCAGTGGTTGATTTTCAAAATTCTTATTTAATGTTGAAGGATGAAAATGTACAACTTGCTTTAGATTTTCAGCACGCACTATCTGCGAAAGAACAAACAATTAACAGCACAGAGGTCATTTCCGCAACACGTAACGTAGACTGTAATCCCACATTGTTCACAGAGACGTACGTACATAACTATAATACTCCAGACGAAACTGACTACGACGTAATGCAGATGATTTCCGATAAGGTTAAGCAAAGCAGTGCAAATACAGACGATGAACGAACGCAATTACACAAAATTCTTTTACAGCAAGCTCCAGTTTTCGACAACATTCCTGGTACTATGTCCGGCTTTATGTATGAATTTCAAGTCAAACAGCACGAGACATTTAAAGCAAAGCATTATCCCATTCCATATATCCACCGAGAACAAGTTAAAAAAGAGTTGCAGGATATGCTTGACCAAGGTATTATTGAACCAGCAGTTAGTCCGTACATAAACCCGCTACATACTGTTAAAAAAAAAGATGGCTCACTTCGCCTCGTACTTGATTCACGTCACATTAATGACATTATTATTAATGAAACAGATCGACCACAGACTTTAGAGGAACTACTACAGAAATTTCACGGTACAGCTATTTATTCTACATTAGATTTGAAATCGGGATTTTGGCAAATTCAACTTCATCTGAATTGCAGAAAGTACACAGCTTTTCTCTGTTTTGGTGACTGTTATCAATTTTGCAAATTACCGTTCGGCTTAACTATTTCCTCTGCAGCTTTTATTCGCGGTTTAAACACAATACTTCCGACAGAACTTAAAGACAGAATTACGACGTACGTAGACGACATTCTTATCGCAGAAGCTAACTGGTCGGAACACAATCTGATTCTTGAACAACTGTTGCAAACTTTTCGTACACAAGGACTCACAATTAACCTCAGTAAATCGCACTTTGGGAAAACTTCTATAAAATTTCTTGGACATGTAATTTCAGCAGAAGGCATTGCGCCTGATCCAGAAAAACTTCAAGCTCTACGTGACATTACTGTTCCTACGACGAAGAAGCAATTACGTAGTTTTTTGGGCTTAATTAACTTTTTTCGTAAATTTATTCATCACTCTGCTTTAGACACGCCTAGATTATGCCAATTAACAGGTAAAAACACTATTTGGTTATGGGATAAGCAAGCACACTCTGAATTTATGAACCTGAAACATGCTTTGTTGAATGCTCCACTTTTATCGCACCCCGATCTTACTAGAAATTTTTCCATTGCCACCGACAGTTCCAACACAGCTTTAGGCGTACACATTTTTCAGGAAATTGAAGAAGATGGTTCTAAAGTAATTAAGAACGTCGAATTTGCAAGCCGCATTCTGTCACCTGCTGAACGAAATTATTCCGTCACAGAATTGGAAACATTATGTGTTGTTTGGGCTTTTACGAGATTTCGGCACTTTCTTTATGGCAGACATACGACTGTTTACACGGATCATAGAGCTATACAATTTTTGCTTTTGGCTAAATTTACTCATGATAGATTAAGCAGATGGAAACTGTATTTACAGGAATTTAATTTTGCGATTGTTCACATTCCCGGCCCACACAATGTTATAGCAGACGCACTTTCTCGTTCTCTCAGCAACAATCAGCAAGACGTCGCAACCAACTTGTGCAAAGCAAATTTCAGCGTTATGTAATTCAGCAAGTAGCATTTGAAAATTTTATTTCATCGTCATTACAGGACATAGCACGAGAGCAAAGCAAAGACAATGTGTGGAAAGAAATTAAACACCTTTGGCACGATAAGAATAATGTTACGATTAGGAACCACTACACTGTACGCAATGACATTCTGTTTCGCCGCTCTCATCCAGAGAGCAACAATTGGTTATTATGCATTCCTGACGAACTGGTTAACAAATTAATCTGGTGCACTCATTTAAGCTACGCACATTACGGAGCTAGAAAATGTTTTCTTATACTGAGACAGAACTGTTATTTTACAAATATGGAAAAACGTATACGACGAGTTTTAGCGTCATGTAAAATTTGCCAGAAAGCTAAGTCTGACACAACTTCACACATTCCTCCATTATATCCCATTATACCTGTTAAATTGAGACATATGGCCGCAGTAGACATTTTTGGTCCAATTCCCAGAACTAATAGAGGTTTTTGCTACATCTTTGTCGCTGTTGAACTCACTTCAAAATTTGTTACTTTCACTCCGTTACGCAAAGCTACTGCTAAAACTGTTTCGAAAGCATTTGTAAAGCATTTTCTATTTCATGTAGGGCATGTGAAGAAAGTAATTTCTGACAATGGATCACAATTTCGTTCTGCTATATGGACACGCATGTTACGAGCTAGAAACATTTCTCCGATTTATATATCCAAGTACCACGCTTCTTCGAACCGTTGTGAGCGATTAATGAAAGAAATTGGTAAACTGTGTAGAATATACTGCCACAAAAGACATGTTAATTGGGACACACACATACACTCATTCCAAGATGTAATTAATTCCATTCCAAATGAATCCACTATGATATCTCCGTCTGTAATACTGAAAAACGTTGAACCACCAAACAAAATTAAAGAATTAGTAACATTTCCTACATCTCGTCGATTACGACACCACGAAATAATTGACATTGCGCTGAACAACATCAAACGTGCCGCAGAGCGCCGGAGAAGACAGCAAAAACAGGTTTGTAGACGCCGAGACTTTCACGTTGGACAGAAGATATTAGTACGTACACACTATTTATCCAGCAAATTAAAAGGTAAGTGCAGTAAATTTGAACTTCTGTACGCAGGTCCATATCGGATTCGCAGCATTCCTCACCCCAATGTTGTACACGTCGAAACTCTGAGAACCAGGAAATCGAAAGGCAACCACCATTGGTCAAACATAAAACCATTTATTGAGTGAACATACTTTATGATTTATCACGCCGTAATGCTATTTGCTAATTTTTATGAATATTCTGCAATTATATTCACATGACTTCTTACTGATGATTATCGTATTTTTTCTTGGCAAGTGCCCGGCAAGGTAAGGTTAGCAGGTCGCTCTTCTTGTCGTTACACATCAGACCGTGCATATTTTCCAGATGAACTTACACATTTTTATGACCACTTATGCAATTATATTTATATGACTACTTATTGATGATTATCGTATTATTTCTTGGCAAGTGCCCGGCAAGGTAAGGTTAGCAGGTCGCTCTTCTTGTCGTTACACACAAGACCGTGCATATTTTCCAGATGAACTTACGCATTTTATGAATAATTATGCAATTCTCTGTAATGACGCATTAATTTTATCAAATTGTCTCTTCATTGAAGTGTTTAATTATCGCTTCTATTAACTACACCATATACAAGCTGAGCACAACGAATGTCACATTTTGTCTTTCTTATGTATGTACGATTGTTCTCATGTTTTGTTTGTATGCACTGTGAACTAGTTAAGGTATAACACACACCATTTGACTTTGACATTTTGTCCTATGATATCTCAACATCGTGACTGTTTTACATTTTCCTTTTTTTTGCTGCTGCATTATGATATTGTCTGTACACTTTTTGCCTTTAAACACTGTCTATGCCTTTGGCATATTACGTTTTCTGTCATGTTATGCTGTATGCTTAATTTTGTCACCATTAACCAGTCATTATTTAATGGGTATCTGATTTAAATGCAAGACATTAATCTTTGTTCATCAATTTCAGAAAGAAATGATGCGTAAAGGAAATACATTAAACAGAAATGGGAATTTCAGCTACGGAATAAACGAAAGAAGATGCAATAACCTTATGAGGAAGAGTAAATGGATTAGGATTAACAAGCATTAACAAGAATATACTATACACTTCGCAGAATAGCAGTCTTAACTAATTTTTTCGTTCAGAATACGAAGCGATTGATGCAAGCTGTCAGACAGAACTACACATCTTAGTTTTAAGTGATGTAATATGCTAGGTATAAGGAATAGTTATGTGATGAATAATGAAGTGATTTTTCTTGCAGATGATAATGAATGCTGATGATGAATAATGATGAAGAATATAATAATATGGATAATGAAGTTTTTCTTTACAGGTGATGATAATAATGAAGTTATGATAATATGGATAGTGAAGTTTTTCTTTACAGATGAGGATAATGTTGAAGTTATGTATTTATGCTATGTAGTTATTTAAGTATTTGTTGCAGTTTGCTTTGACAGCAGGTGTTATATTGCATAGTAGGATGACTGAAGATTTTGGAAAGGACAGCTATGGAACACATTCTTTATACACATTTCACTACCTGTTAATTCGAAGTTCACTACTTTTCAGCATAGTCTGCGTTTCTTCTTTCAGCTCAATAATCCATTTTGTATTTTTCTTTCAGGAGAAGCTTTTTATAATACTTACTAAACTTGTTACCTGTTCTAGTACTTGCATTTTTTTTACCCACTTGTGTCTATCATTTATAAATGTGATAACCTTGCTACAGCTGACTCATGACGAATGACGTTACACAATCTTTTCATTTATAGGAACAACCTAGAAGCAATTTTTTCTCTTATTTCTTCTTGCTTTCCCTTATAATTACCCAAAGCAATGCATTGCTAGCAGAAAAAACAAAATGTATTAACAGTCCCAGATAATGTCACTAGTTTATGATAATTCTGAATAATACTGATCAGCTCTGAATAGTATGTCACTTGAATAATGACTTCTTAATGATACCAAAACATAATTGCCACTATCTATTGTAATGAGAGTACTTATTATGCCCATGCTTATTAATGCTATTAACTGATTTTTTTAATAATGATTTCTTAATGATATGAATAATACTGAATGATGACTAATGTTTTATACTACTCAATACTTGCTGGCCACTGAGTGCCCATAATTAATGTAATTACTTATAATGCCCATGCTTATTAATGCTATGACTGTAATTAACTGATTTTTTAATAATGATTTCTTAATGATATGAATAATACTGAATGATGAATAATGTTTTATACTATTCAATACTTGCTGGCCACTGAGTGCCCATAATTAATGTAATTACTTATAATGCCCATGCTTATTAATGCTATGATTGTAATTAACATTTTTCTAATGATGATTTTTTAATGATATGAATAATACTGAATGATGACTAATGTTTTATACTATTCAATACTTGCTGGCCACTGAGTGCCTATAATTAAGACTTTTTATGAACATGTTCTGTAATATTAAAATACATGGTACAGAAATGTTCAATGACTAGAGTATGGATACCGCAAACTACTTATGTAATCACTAATCAAGACTTGTGTGTTAGTTAATGTCCTTCACCTTCTGACCTAACTACCTGAAATTATTGTAACATCCATTTGTCTTGTCCATCCTCATTATCATGGAGCACTATATTTGGTTTTTGCACTAATTCTACGTTGGTGTGCCTCTTAAGAGCGTGGTGTTGACACGACATGCTGTCCACCACCGTAAGCGATGAAGACGTTATTATGGTCCCACTGTTTGGTGTACCTGGTGTACTGCCAAATGATAGCATGGAATATTACTACGACGTTTCAGTGTCTTGATACGCTGATAAATACTTCTGGGAACGGAACTGCAGATTGTATCACTTAGTGTTGTGACCCTGTGGAAAGATATGGACTTTCAGTGCAGCTGTGTGCAAACTAAAGTGCTACAACCATGATGCAATCCTTTCCTTTCCTATCCTAATAGTGAAAATCATTTTTAACTAACACCATTTATGTTCATGGCCTATACATTTTTTTTTCGATTTGTGGAACTCCAGTGCGAGTACACTTATGTCACCTGTCGACATGATTTTTTGCCATTATACTAAAGACATTTTTCGATTTGTTCTGAAGTGCAGTATGTGTGCACTCTTGTCATCTATATTGTATATACTTTTTGTGATTTGATGATTTTTCTACCCTTGCGTTTATTTGTTATAAAAATGTTCAAAAATTTTTCAGTGCATGTGCACTTATGTGAATATGTTTTCAACTGAACTTCAGTGCCTGTGCACTCTTCTCAATTTTCGATATGATTTGTGTTCATTCTGCATACTTTTATGATTTATGTCATTTGTTACTCGTTGTATATACATTTCGTCTTTTGCTGATATGTTCTCCACTGCAGTGCATGTGCACTCATGTCCCTTGTCAACATGATTTTGTTCAGAAAATGCTACAGAATCTTACAGTGCGTATGCACTTCGTTATCTGTCAAATAATTTGTATATACATTTTTCTGATACGTTTTGTACTCACATTTTGTACTATAAGTGAATATTTTGTAAATTGTAAAAGTTAATTAGTTAAAAAAAAATTTCTTGCGATGGCAAGTCCACATGACTCACCATCGCTGCCAAATTTTTTGCCCCCCAGTGGAGGGTTATGAAAGACGTATGTTGTGTAGCGGCGATGGTGAGGCATGGTAAGAATCTCTGACCAGAGGCAGTAGCGCGAGAGTTCAGTTCTGTTGCGAGCTAGCTGCTAGTAGCGCGTCGGAGATGACGCAGTCGGGGTCTAGATGAGAGAGAGTTCTGTTGTGTGTGAGCAGTCGGCGGGCGTCGTCACCGCAATGGTCGTGATTCAGGACAAGGTATATTATTAAGCAGCTTTGCGATCAGCTAATAATGTTAATTAAGTGTAATTTCTGTAAGAATCCCCCCCAATAATAATTTTGATATAAAAGCAATTTTTTAACAAAGAATCATTCGATTTTCCTTCCATTTCCTTTAAACAAAAAAATTTTCAATTAACTTCAAAAAAAAAATTAGATATTGCGATGCATCTGCTGCAAGCTGTGGCGCAGAATAAGAGCAGATTTTGACATGCAGTTTTACTAAGGTAAGAAATTAATTCTGATTTTTGCACAGGGCCAAACACCGACATTTCGGTTAAATTGAGTTTTGATTATCACTGTAGTTTCATTGTCATGGGATTATCTTACTTTTTGTGTGGAGAACTTATGCTTGAGTCAGATTGCTAATTTTTGCTTAATTGTCTTTGTCATTAATATTTTTTGGGAAAGCTTACACTTAGCTCTGGCTCCCATTTACTAATAAATATAGTCATTTGAAATTTTCCGTGGGGAGGTTACAAGTGGTACACATAGTAGTTTACTTTGTTGAGAACTAATGTGTGTTCTATGCTGTTCGGATACAATGTAAGAGCCGGAGATAACGAAGAGAGTGCAGTGAGTGGGAAGACGATAGAGCAGAGACAGGATGTGACAATCTCTATGCATGTAGGCATGTAGCCATGATAACTGTGTGTAGTCGGGGTGATACAGTCGAAATTGCAAACGTCACTAACGTATCCCAGACAAGCTTTAATTACGTCTAAATATTTGTTTCAGTTGAGAATAACATGTTGTGTTCTGTTTGCTAGAACTCAGTCCGAGCACACAGCTGGCCTGATATTTCGTATACGAGTATTTGGTTCATTTAGAGGCAGGGCGAACTGTATCGAACACCTTCGTTAGATGTATGTCATTTACATTTGATAACATTAGCACTGTAACAACACTTGATTATTGGTGGCACTAGCGTATGACGTGCAAATTTCTCTACATATGCACCTACATTTCTCACAACTCTTCTAGCAATTCTATGTCTCCAAATCGGCGCCCTTAATACGAACTTTACATTTTTCCACTTGAAATCCCTTCGTAGCATTGCCCCTAAATCGTTATTCGACGTGGTGTACTCAAAGTGTTTACCACTAATCGTGTAATCAGACAGTAACGTGTTCTTTTCATGGATTGATATGTATTTCCATACCTCCGCAAAGTAGCAACACAGTTGATTATGAATATCTTTCTGTTTGTTTTTGTAGTCATGAGACCAGCTGATAAATAGCCCTGGTATATCAAGACATTGTGCAGAATTTAAGGTTAGAAAAACAAAAGTACTTCATTAATTCAAAAGGGTAAAATTACTATTCAGTACACAAACCAAAAATATGTCAACACCTTATAGATTCATGAAAGACCTTTTAGACCAATGTATACAGGGGACACAATTAAGCTACGTAAACTACCTTTGCCTTGTCTTCAGAACTGCTAAAGACACTGAATGAAATTTGTTGGCTAAGTAAACTGCCCTTGTATTGTATGTTAACGGGGGACCTAGAAACGACGGAGAGGCTCCGTCCCCGCCGCAGCCACAGTGGTCCACAACCCCACGACGACCACCGCAGTCCACTTCACCCCTCCGCCGCCCCACACCGAACCCAGGGTTATTGTGCGGTTCGGCCTCCGGTGGACTCCCCCCCCCCCCCCCACCGGGGAACGTCTCACACAAGACGAGTTTAACCCCTATGTTTGTGTGGTAGAGTAATGGTGGTGTACGCGTACGTGGAGAACTTGTTTGCGCAGCAATGGCCGACATAGTGTAACTGAGGCGGAATAAGGGGCACCAGCCCGCATTCGCCGAGGCAGATGGGAAACCGCCTAACAACCATACACTGACTGGCCGGTTCACCGGACCTGGACACAAATCAGCCGGGCGGATTCGCGCCGGGGCTGGCGATCCTTCCCGCACGGAAAGCCGTGCTTTAGACCGCACGGCCAACCGGGCGGGCAAACTGCCCTTAGGACAAATCAATTTTACTTACATTAAACTTTCCTAATTTATCTGCCTGCGTAATTACTGAAAAATTTATGTACTATTATCGACGGAACTTTGGAAGTAGATGGATGAATGTGTGACGCTGCGGCGTAGTTTCACTCTGCAGCCGACAACGGTAATAATCATGGGACATGTCGATACCATGCATACCATGCGTCAATTACTTACGAATTTCATTCCGCGTACTCAGTTGGACAGCAACTGCTCCCAGACAGTAGCGCGAACGATATCTGCAGAAGTCAGTATTTAAGAGAGGACGTGTAGTTGGGCCCAAAGAAGTCGGTTGAAGTGATCGGATAATCGCTCGACATCTGAACAGGAGAGATGACGCTATTCGACGATGTTGGCAGGAGTGAGTGAACCACTACCCGAACACAGAATCAAGAAGAAAACGGTCGACTTAGGGAGGCGGCAGAACGTGAGACCCGAGAAATCGTCAGAGGGGCCCTCAGAGCCCCGGATCCGATGCGGAAGGACAATTAATAGGCGGGTCACAGAAGCGGGGTTGCCCTCACAGCACCCCCTGCGCTGACTACCATTGACCATTGTACACTGTCGAGCCCTTTCCCAGTGGTGTCGGACACATTCGGCCTGAAATCTCATTGACTGGAGTATATTACTTGTCTTCAGTAACACCCGGTGGAAATGAGCCGCGATGACTGGCGAAGACGTGTCTGAAGACGCCCATGAGAGTGGTAGGGCACCAACCTTCACCCGTCACACGGCCCAATATCCAGGAGTGGTGGTCGGGGGCGATATTTGATTTCTGACCAGGACCGCATTGGTTGTCATCCACGGCACCCTTACAACACAGCGATATGTCCACAATATTCTACGCACTGTCCTTCAGCGATTCACGGCAAGCCAGCCTAGGTTTGCGTCTGAGCAAGATAATGCTCACCGGCAGGCGTCGAGAGGTTTCATTGCTCATCTCCGTTCTTGTCAAACCATACCTTGGACATCAAGATCGCGGTATTCTCCCCAATTGAGAACCTTTCGAGCAATATGCGCAGGGTTCTCAAACCAGCTCGGGATTTTGATGATCACATGCACCAATTGGACGGAATTTGGACCGATTCCCTTCAGGAGGACTTCCAACAACTCCATCAATGTCGACCTGGAATAACTGCATGCATAAGGAACAGAGATGGACCAATATTTTACTAAGTTTGGCTGGTCCCGGCGGAGGTTCGAGTCCTCCCTCGGGCATGGGTGTGTGTGTTTGTCCTTCGGATAATTTAGGGTTAAGCAGCGTGTAAGCTAAGGGACTGATGACCTTTGCAGTTAAGTTCCATAAGATTTCACACACACTTGAACATTCTTACTGAGTTGCTCAGTTTCTGAAGTTGTTTCTCTTGAATAAATCATCCCAGTTTTCCTAAACTGTAATAATTTATTATCACATCTACCGATTTCCGTCCCGATCTCATAATTATTTTGTGGTGCATCGTTTTTTAATGTTTTAGAGTGTAATTTACATTTCTCATACAGTTAAAAGTTCTGGGGCACGTGAAATGAAAAGCATAAAATGTAACTTGTGGTTAAAAACCATTAGAAGAATCATGATAGGTCGTCGGTAGTGGAAGCCTTGTGCTTGATCAGACATACAAAGGTTACTATCAATGACAATCACATTCCGCTAAATACCAGAACATCTAATCGTAGGCACAGCAATAAACCACTCGCCATTAAAATTGCTACACCACGAAGATGACGTGCTACAGACGCGAAATTTAACCGACAGGAAAAAGATGCTGTGATACGCAAATGATTAGCTTTCCAGAGCATTCACAGTAGGTTCGCGCCGGTGGCGACACCTGCAACGTGCTGACATGAGGAAAGTTTCCAGCCGATTTCTCCTACACAAACAGCAGCTGACGGACGTTGCCTGGTGAAACGTTGTTGTGATGCCTCGTGTAAGGAGGAGAAATGCGTACCACCACGTTTCTGACTTTGATAAAGGTCAGATTGTAACCTTTCGCGATTGCGGTTTATCGTATCGCGACATTGCTGCTTGCGTTGGTCGAGATCCAATGACTGTTAGCAGAATATGGAATAGATGGGTTCAGGAGGGTAATACGGAACGCTGTGCTGGTTCCAAACGGCCTCATATGACAGGCTACTTATCCGCATGGCTGTAACTGATCGTGCATTCACGTCTCGATCCCAGAGTCAACAGATGGGGACGTTAGCAAGACAACAACCATCTGCACGAACAGTTCGGCGACGTTTGCAGCAAAATGGACTGTCAGCTCAGAGAGCATGGCTGCAGTTACCCTCGACGCTGCGTCACACACAGGAGCGCCTGCGATGGTGTACTCGACGAAGAACCTGGGTGCACGAACGGCAAAACTTTATTTTTTCAGATGAATCCAGGTTGTGGTTACAGCATCATGATGGTCGCAACCGTCTTTGGCGACATCGCGGTGACCGCACATTGGAAGCGTGTATACGTCATCGCCATACTGGCGTATCACCTGGAGTGATGGTATGGGGTGTCATTGGTTACATGTCTCGGTCACCTCTTGTTCGTATTGACGGCACTTTGAACAGTGGACGTTACATTTCAGATGTGTTACGACCCGTGGCTCTACCCTTCATTCGATCCCTGCGAAACTCTACATTTCAGCTGGATAATGCACGACCGCATGTTGCAGGTCCTGTACGGGACTCTCTGGATACAGAAAATGTTCGACTGCTGCCCTGGCCAGCACATTCTCCAGATCTCTCACCAACTGAAAACGTCTGTTATTCAATCTGTATATTGAGCAAGCAGTAAAGGAAACAAAAGAAAAACTCGGAGTAGGTATTAAAATCCATGGAGAAGAAATAAAAACTTTGAGGTTCGCCGATGTCATTGTAATTCTGTCAGAGACAGCAAAGGACTTTGAAGATAAGTTGAACGGAATGGACAGTATTTTGAAAGGAGGGTATAAGATGAACATCAACAAAAGCAAAACGAGGTTAATGGAATGTAGACGAATTAAGTCGGGTGATGCTGAGGGAATTAGATTAGGAAATGAGACACTTGAAGTAGTAAAGGAGTTTTGCTATTTGGGGAGCAAAATAACTGATGATGGTCGAAGTTTTTTCTTTTGGTCATCAGTCTACTGACTGGTTTGATGCGGCCCGCCACGAATTCCTTTCCTGTGCCAACCTCTTCATCTCAGAGTAGCACTTGCAACCTACGTCCTCAATTATTTCCTTGACGTATTTCAATCTCTGTCTTCCTCTACAGTTTTTGCCCTCTACAGCTCCCTCTAGTACCATGGAAGTCACTCCCTCATGTCTTAGCAGATGTCCTATCATCCTGTCCCTTCTCCTTATCAGTGTTTTCCACATATGGCTTTCCGCTCCGATTCTGCGTAGAACCTCCTCATTCCTTACCTTATCAGTCCACCTAATTTTCAACATTCGTCTATAGCACCACATCTCAAATGCTTCGATTCTCTTCTGTTCCGGTTTTCCCACAGTCCATGTTTCACTACCATACAATGCTGTACTCCAGACGTACATCCTCAGAAATTTCTTCCTCAAATTATGGCCGGTATTTGATATTAGTAGACTTCTCTTGGCCAGAAATGCCTTATTTGCCATAGCGAGTCTGCTTTGGACGTCCTCCTTGCCCGTCCGTCATTGGTTATTTTACTGCCTAGGTAGCAGAATTCCTTAACTTCATTGACTTCGTGACCATCAATCCTGATGTTAAGTTTCTCGCTGTTCTCATTTCTACTACTTCTCATTACCTTCGTCTTTCTCCGATTTACTCTCAAACCATACTGTGTACTCATTAGACTGTTCATTCCGTTCAGCAGATCATTTAATTCTTCTTCACTTTCACTCAGGGTAGCAATGTCATCAGCGAATCGTATCATTGATATCCTTTCACCTTGTATTTTAGTTCCACTCCGGAACCTTTCTTTTATTTCCATCATTGCTTCCTCGATGTACAGATTGAAGAGTAGGGGCGAAAGGCTACAGCCTTGTCTTACACCCTTCTTAATACGAGCACTTCGTTCTTGATCGACCACTCTTATTATTCCCTCTTGGTTGTTGTACATATTGTATGTGACCCGTCTCTCCCTATAGCTTACCCCTACTTTTTTCAGAATCTCGAACAGCTTGCACCATTTTATATTGTCGAACGCTTTTTCCAGGTCGACAAATCCTATGAAAGTGTCCTGATTTTTCTTTAGTCTTGCTTCCATTGTTACCCGTAACGTCAGAATTGCCTCTCTAGTCCCTTTACTTTTCCTAAAGCCAAACTGATCGTCACCTAGAGCGATCTCAATTTTCTTTTCCATTCTTCTGTATAGTATTCTTGTAAGCAGCTTCGATGCATGAGCTGTTAAGCTGATTGTGCGATAATTCTCGCACTTGTCAGCTCTTGCTGTCTTCGGAACTGTGTGGATGATGCTTTTTCGAAAGTCAGATGGTATGTCGCCAGACTCATATATTCTACACACCAACGTGAATAGTCGTTTTGTTGCCACTTCCCCCAATGATTTTAGAAATTCTGATGGAATGTTATCCATCCCTTCTGCCTTATTTGACCGTAAGTCCTCCAAAGCTCTTTTAAATTCCGATTCTAATACTGAATCCCCTATCTCTTCTAAATCGACTCCTGTTTCTTCTTCTACCACATCAGACAAATCTTCACCCTCATAGAGGCTTTCAATGTATTCTTTCCACCTATCTGCTCTCTCCTCTGCATTTAACAGTGGAATTCCTGTTGCTCTCTTAATGTTACCACCGTTGCTTTTAATGTCACCAAAGGTTGTTTTGACTTTCCTGTATGCTGAGTCTGTCCTTCCGACAATCATATCTTTTTCGATGTCTTCAAATTCTTCCTGCAGCCATTTCGTCTTAGCTTCCCTATACTTCCTATTTATTTGATTCCTCAGCGACTTGTATTTCTGTATTCCTGATTTTCCCGGAACCTGTTTGTACTTTCTCCTTTCATCAATCAACTGAAGTATTTCTTCTGTTACCCATGGTTTCTTCGCAGCTACCTTCTTTGTACCTATGTTTTCCTTCCCAACTTCTGTGATGGCCTTTTTTAGAGATGTCCATTCCTCTTCAACTGTACTGCCTACTGCGCTATTCCTTATTGCTGCATCTATAGCGTTAAGGAACTTCAAACGTACATCGTCGTTCCTTAGTACTTCCGTATCCCACTTCTTTGCGTATTGATTCTTCCTGACTAATGTCTTGAACTTCAGCCTACTCTTCATCACTACTATATTGTGATCTCAGTCTATATCTGCTCCTGGGTACGCCTTACAATCCAGTATCTGATTTCGGAATCTCTGTCTGACCATGATGTTATCTAATTGAAATCTTCCCGTATCTCCCGGCCTTTTCCAAGTATACCTCCTCCTCTTGTGATTCTTGAACAGGGTATTCGCTATTACTAGCTGAAACTTGTTACAGAGCTCAATTAGTCTTTCTCCTCTTTCATTCCTTGTCCCAAGCCCATATTCTCCTGTAACCTTTTCTTCTACTCCTTCCCCTACAACTGCATTCCAGTCGCCCATGACTATTAGATTTTCGTCCCCCTTTACATACTGCATTACCCTTTCAATATCCTCATACGCTTTCTCTATCTGTTAATCTTCAGCTTGCGACGTCGGCATGTATACCTGAACTATCGTTGTCGGTGTTGGTCTGCTGTCGATTCTGATTAGAACAACCCGGTCACTGAACTGTTCACAGTAACACACCCTCTGCCCTACATTCCTATTCATAACGAATCCTACACCTGTTATACCATTTTCTGCTGCTGTTGATATTACCCGATACTCATCTGACCAGAAATCCTTGTCTTCCTTCCACTTCACTGACCCCTACTATATCTAGATTCAGCCTTTGCGTTTCCCTTTTCAGATTTTCTAGTTTCCCTACCACGTTCAAGCTTCTGACATTCCACGCCCCGATTCGTAGAACGTTATCCTTTCGTTGATTATTCAATCTTTTTCTCGTGGTAACCTCCACCTTGGCAGTCCCCTCCCGGAGATCCGAATGGGGGACTATTCCGGAATCTTTCGCCAATCGAGAGATCATCATGACACTTCTTCAATTACAGGCCACATGTCCTGTGGATACACGTTACGTGTCTTTAATGCAGTGGTTTCCATTGCCTTCTGCATCCTCATGTCGTTGATCATTGCTGATTCTTCCGCCTTTAGGGGCAATTTCCCACCCCTAGGACAAGAGAGTGCCCTGAACCTCTATCCGCTCCTCCGCCCTCTTTGACAAGGCCGTTGGCAGAATGAGGCTGACTTCTTATGCCGGAAGTCTTCGGCCGCCAATACTGATTATTTATCAAAATTTAGGCAGTGGCGGGGATCGAAAACCCGGGACCGAAGACGTTTTGATTATGAATCAAAGACGGTACCCCTAGATCACGGGTACCCCTTTGTCGAAGTAGAGAGGATATAAAATGTAGACTGCCAATGGCAAGGAAAGCGTTTCTGAAGAAAAAAATTGTTAACATCGAGTATAGATTTAAATGTATGGAAGTCGTTTCTGAAAGTATTTGTTTGGAGTGTAGCCATGTATGGAAGTGAAACGTGGACGACAAATAGTTTAGACAAGAAGAGAATAGAAGCTTTCGAAATGTGGTGCTACAGAAGAATGCTGAAGATTAAATGGATAGATCACATAACTAATGAGGAGGTATTGAATAGCATTGGGGAGAAAAGGAGCTTGTGGCACAACTTGACTAGAAGAAGGGATCGGTTGGTAGGACATGTTCTGAGACATTTAGGGATCACCAATTTAGTTTTGGATGGCAGCGTGGAGTGTAAAATTCGTAGAGGGAGACCAAGAGATGAATACACTAAGCAGATTCATAAGGATGTAGGCTGCAATAGGTACTGGGAGATGAAGAAGCTTGCACAGGATAGAGTAGCATGGAGAGCTGCATCAAACCAGTCTCAAGACTGAAGACCCCAACAACAACAACAAGTTCTAGGGGACTGTTGACCTCAGCAGTTGAGTCCCATAGTGCTCAGAGCCAGCCAAACCATGATGCACTGATCAAGAAGGACATAAAAAACAGACCAGCATTGGCAAAGAGGGCATTCCTGGCGAAGAGAAGTCTAGGTGGTATGAAGAATATGTCTTAATATGAGAAATAAATTTCTGAGAATGAACTGCTGGGACAGAGCATTGTGTGGTAGTGAAACATGGACTGTGGGAATACATTCAGCAACTAACTGAAGACGTACGTTGTAAGCACACAAAAAGAAAAAAAAGAGGGAGGGAAAGAGAGACACATGGCTCATCACCTACTCACGGAGTGACCCCGAAGTATCAGTGCCAATCTAAACTTGCCAAGTGAAGCGAGCTTCACTACAATAAATAAACTGGAATGATCTCACCCGATCGTTTATACATCGTAGTACCTCCACAACAGTATTGATCTCCAACAGACAAAAACAGTCTTCTCTTCACAGACAACCGCACCAACAAGCACCCAACCAACATTGAACAGCGCACAAACACGAGTGTAAAGTATTAAGGGCGTGCACACTTTTAGAAAAGAATAGACACAGGAGTTGCAAGCAATATAATATTGGCATTGGTCGTCAGAGACGTGAAACGTCACTAGTAACGAAGCAAAGAGCTCGCTAAGGTGTTCGTATCCATTAATCGAATCAGATTATGTCTGACTTGCGTAGTGTTTGACGAATATAGGTATCACAATCTACTAGAAGAAAACTTCATGGGAGGAAATAAAAGTTCAGAATGAAGAGGCAACTTTCAGCATGACCCATTGTTCCTGTTTCATAGCAAATTGACTCTTCTGTCTTTCGTACAGAGGGCACTTTCTATTTCTTTTCATCAAACTTTACACAACAAACCGTAAGAAACGGAAAAATGCACTCAAAAAATGGTTCAAATGGCTCTGAGCACTATGGGACTCAACTGCTCAGGTCATTAGTCCCCTAGAACTTAGAACTACTTAAACCTAACTAACCTAAGGACATCACAAACATCCATGCCCGAGGCAGGATTCGAACCTGCGACCGTAGCGGTCTTGCGGTTCCAGACTGCAGCGCCTTTAACCACACGGCCACTTCGGCCGGCAAAAATGCACTCATTTTCGTAAACAAATATCAAAATATGTCTAGAAAACATGGACTTTCAAATGCATAACTTAAGAGGCATGAACCCTTCATCTTCGATAAAGTGAAACACATGTCTTTTACTAGAAGGTCTTTGGTTTCCATATTTTCGGAGGAAGTATTATGAACCAAAACAACCGAAACAAGAAAAACATCTCCAGTAACCGTAGGCTCTAAAACGCTTCTCTTAAGAGAAGTAAGCACTTGCTGAGTAGACGAGATGTGTTCCACAACAGCGAAGACGTATAAGTGGTTCTGGTTCTTAAGGTACGCACTTCATAGCCGGTGTTTACTGGACACCTTTTTTGTGCATACTACCACCCCTCAAAATATGGAAACCAAAGGGCTTTCAATATAAGAGACGTGTCGCACAGTACCGAGGATGAATGATGCGTGTGAAGATATTGATTTTAGCATCCATGTTTATTAGGTTTCTTTTCGTGTTTTGATATGCACTACCAACCCCGAAAATTTGTCGGTGAGTTTGTCGTTCACCCCGTTTATCTCAATAGATAAAAGGCTACTGGAACTAAGAAATATTCTTGAGTAACCATACAGTGCGAAGTAGAGTGGAGTGATCATATGAAGTTACACGAAAAGCAGTCGCCAGTCTGAAAGTCATAGGAAGGTTATTAAGGAAATGTTATTCAACTACGAGAAAAAGGATCGCACTTATTATCGATCTACCAACTCTTGAATATTTCACTGTACTCTAAGGATTTTACTAAGTTGTATTAACAGAATAAGAAGGCTCAAGAAGATCGGCACATTTCTGCAGGGGCTCGTTTTGTATGTCTTAGAGTACCATGGCAATGCTCCACACCTTCCCTTGGCAGACGGAACAAGAGATGAGCTATAACGGATCAGTTAGTACGTAACGAGAAGTGCCAGGCAATATATTACTTCCACCAACATATGTGTCACGAAATGACCACAGATAGGAAACCTGAAAAAAAAAAAAAAAAGAGTCATGCGGAGCCTTTCCGACAATCATTCTCCCCATGCATCTTTCGCTAATAGAGGAGGAAAAATAAATGGTAGTAGTTCTAAATTTACTTATTGCCACAAGCCGTAATGTGCCTTGTGGAGTGTACATGGACTGCTAGATGTACGAGGGGTGACAGTGCTGAGAAGTATTCGACTCTTGGTGTTTAATCGATTACTGGAAAATTGGCTTCAATTTATTCATAACCTCTGGAAATATCCTAGTTTAATGGCTTTTACGCCCCATTCGGATATTTAAGATTATAAATAATTCACATTTAGAAGAATATTGTAATTTTTTGGCGCTATGTGACTCAAGTATTTTGATTCATAATTTAGCACACGTTCGTTCTTCTGGTCAGTTTTATCGGGACACCACTGTATTCCCAACCTCACGAATCAAACATTTCCACTTGTTGGATAGAAAACCTGGTACGAAAAGTTTTCCATATACCAGGAAAGCAAGTATTAGTGATTGCAGCGTAATTAATTTTGTCTTCCTCTCAGTACCTTAAAGAGAAACTTAAAAATTTAACTAATGTTATGTAACTGCATCAGAAACATTTTACATTTCGGTATCAAAAAAAGAAAAGGAAAATACTTGCTTAGTATTTAATTTGCTTTTATTGATTCAGAGTAAGATTAATGTGTAACGCGAGTTTCAAATAACTGTTGCCAGTAACATTAATTTACGCAAGGCAACAGCCTTTATCTCTAAAAAAAATGAAACCAATTTGTTGTTAGCTATTTTGCGGTCGTTACTTTGCAGCCAGAGCGCCTGGCGGTAAATTCGAGATTCCCCTCCACTCCGTTGATAAATTTCGCCAATTTCGCTTGTGAGAGGAGTGACGTGAAATCGATAGCCGTGGTTCACCGATACCCGGCTGCTTGCACAGTGCGCTCCGGATACCAGCTGCCGGCTTCTGGAGGGGTAATCAGGCATTTAAATTGGTACACTCCGTCTCTGAACATACCACACGGCTGGTGTGCGACGGTACAGTAGATTTTACCACCGCACGCACAGATAAACTTTTAATTGCCATTTACTTCCATCGGGACGGGACAGTTATGAAAATCTTTGCTCTTAGGAAAGTTACAGTATATCTGACACTAACCGTTTCTGCAGTGCCATACTGCTCGTGTAACATATTATTTCACCTATTTCTACCATCGATGTGACATATATATATATATATATATATATATATATATATATATATATATATATATATATATATATATATATAGGGAAACATTCCACGTGGGAAAAATATATCTAAAAACAAAGATGATGTGACTTACCGAACGAAAGCGCTGGCAGGTCGATAGACACACAAACACACAAAATTCAAGCTTTCGCAACAAACTGTTGCCTCATCAGGAAAGAGGGGAAGGAGAGGGAAAGACGAAAGGATGTGGGTTTTAAGGGAGAGGGTAAGGAGTCATTCCAATCCCGGGAGCGGAAAGACCTTAGGGGGAAAAAAGGACAGGTATACACACACACACATATCCATCCACACATATACAGACACAAATATGTCTGCTTGTGTCTGTATATGTGTGGATGGATATGTGTGTGTGTGTGTGTGTGTGTGTGTGTGTGTGTGTGTGTGTGTGTGTGTGTTTGTCTTAGTTGGACATATCTGACAGAACAAACACCCTACTCTATCGTCATTCAGCAGCAGTGAATATCAAAATTCAGGGAACTTTTTCGTCGGTGATCGTATTATGGGAATGAAACTAAGCAATGATGAGAGCTGAAAAGTTGTGTCGGACCAGGGTTCGCACCCGGATGCCCAGTTCCTCTAGAACAGTTTCCTTAACCGTGTCGGCCATCCGGACACGCTTCTCGGCCGCCCGCGTTCCCAACTAGTCACACGCCAATGCTGCGTCCCTCGAAAGGAAACGAAGGCTGGTTTGCATCCGTAGTGAAGCCACCATGTTCGCCTGTAACGCCCATAGAAATATTGCATACACTGCCGGAAAAAGAAAATAGTACAGCCTCTTAGATGTTTCCAATTCATACAATGTATCTTGTTTCAACAGTGAATACGGAGTAAATGAAATTATTACCTTTTCAGATCAGTAGGCCGGTCGTTGTGGCCGAGTGGTTCTAGGCGCTTCAGTCACGAACCACGCTGCTGCTACGCTCGCAGGTTCTAATTGTGCCTCAGGCATGGATGTGTGTGTTGTCCTTAGGTTAGTTAGGTTTAAGTAGTTCTAAGTCTAGGGGACTGGTGACCTCAGATGTTAAGTGCCATAGTGCTCAGAACCATTTGAACCATTTCAACAGATCAGTATCGCGAGGGGTTCAGTGGCATCAGGTACCGACCCATGCTGAAATACCCCTATTAATACGTTGTGTAGCCTCCATGGATGGCTATGCACGTGGTGGCTCTGGCATCCAGGCGATAGTACAAGTAGCGAGTACTGTGCTGGGATACGTAATGCCACGCCTACTCGATCTGTTCGCATAGTTCTGTAAGAGCTGTTGGTTGACAAGTCTCACGAGTGACTTCTCGTCCCATCACATCGCACACGCGCTTGATTGGAGACAAGTCCGGAGGTCGTGCTGGTTACGAAAGGGTCTACACGACTTCCCGAGCACGATGACTTTCACTGGCAGTGTATGGGGGATCCTTATCCGTTGAAACAACACGCCACCTTCCATTCCAAGAACGGCAAAAGAGCGCGTCTATCAACATTCAACACGTACCCGAACGCTGGTTAGCGTCTCTACCAGAAACACTAAACGTGAACGACAGTTGTAGCTTATGGCAGCCCACACCACGTGGCCTGGGATGGGGTCAGTGCATCTTGGACGAATGCCCTCTACGAGACAACACTCACCAGGTCTACGTCGTACGAGCAAACGACTATCACTTGCGTGAAGGCAGAATCTGCTTTCATCCCTGAAGACCACGGCGCGCCAATATGTCTTCCAAGTGATCTCTGACGACAACAGTTGAGCCGTGCGTATCAATGCTGTGGCGTGAGTGGAAGACCGGCTAGAGGTGGGATGCCCATAGTCCCATTGCTAATAAACGGCTCGTAACAGTTCGTGTTGACGCGACTGGGCTCACAAGCCGTCTTATCTGTGCTATGGCAGCTGCACGATCTGCCCCTCATACACTTAACTGTACGACGATCCTGGTGGGCATCTATGCTGCGTGAAGATCCAGAAGCTTGCCTACAGGTTTGAGAATGTTCACGTCACCACCGGCACCAGCTTCGTTGCCCATCGGACACCGTACGTCCTACTGGTGTGACAGTTCTCCGAAAGGACCATCCCCCCATTCGGAAGACTACTATTTAACCCCTTTCAGACTCGGTCACTGGGTTGTAGGAAGTACAGGTGCGTCTCTATGTATGGCTGCCTAAAAATGGTTCAAATGGCTCTGAGCGCTATGGGACTTAACATCTTTGGTTATCAGTCCCCTAGAACTACTTAAACCGAACTAACCTAAGGACATCATACAACACCCAGTCATCACGAGGCAGAGAAAATCCCTGACCCCGCCGAGAATCGAACCCGGGAACCCGGGCGTGGAAGCGAGAACGCTACCGCTCGACCACGAGCTGCTATGGCTGCCTGCTTTCGTCACACGTTTGCTCCACACTGAGCCTTGTGGCTCTGAGCATTCCCTGTTCAAAGGTAGACACAGATGGCTGTCTGGTACCTGTGGCACTACGCTATCTGTTGGCGGACGACGTTGAAACCGTTACTAGTGCATCTATAGTCACCCAGGCGCCATATGCCGTCATCACATCAAAATCGACATCATGCTTGCAGGTGAACTAAGTTTGTTTCGGACAGTGTATTTATGAGAGTGATGTCTATTCTGTCGAACAGAGAAGTGGAGCATCCCAGTTTGAGTTCCGTTCCGGTAAAAATTTTCTACTCGCATTATTGATTACTTTCAGTCCCCAACGTCGAAAAAATTTCTCTGGATATTGATATCCACGGCCGCTGTACCAAAATAGTATGTGGTCTAACAGACATCACAAAGATATATATGTAATTCTCCACAGGCTCTGACAGCCAAACAGGATTCTTTCATTGCGGAAGCACACCGTCTCGTTTGCTCTCGCAGGAATACAGGTCGTGCTGACACCAATCGGTACATGGAAAGAGACGGTGCTTTGGCGTACGAGTTGGGAATTTGGGTTGGCGTGAAGCGTGTCCGGATGGCCGAAGCGGTTCAGGCAACCATTCTACAGAAGCGAAGCTTATGGATTCAGGCTCAGTTGTAGAGATAGCTGTTCCGTAATTGCAATACACTGTCGAATAACTGGCACCACATAGGGAAGCCGTACCGTACACTGCATGCAAACAAGCTCCACACATCCCCCACACAGTGAGATGACCTATGGCCGATCTCCCACTACTGTATAACGATCTTGATTGTTCCAGCAATGTAGCAGCTGCAGCAACTGGGACACATCGCCATCGCTTGTCACGGTAATGATGCATGATACCTATGCTAACAAATCCAACCTTGCATGAGCTATCGCAGCTAGTAAGCCACTACTGCTCTTACTACCCATCCCACTGTCGCAGAGGTTTTTTTCCCACGGCACGAGCCATGGCACTTTTTTCCCTCTGCTCTTCAAATCGCTACCCTCACTCGCGTTTCGTCCACTATATATCACCTGATGGACCGTGTTAATGCGTAGCCTTACCCAGACGCACGGACAACATCACAGCCCAGCATCCTGTGATCCACTTACTAGACAACTAACATGTTTACGGAGGTGACAGTAGAACTTTTGGTTTGGTCACCACCTTGGTGCGGGCGTGGAGGGGCCCCCTCTCTTTACAACGGAGAGTTGTCTGAGGAAAGGTCAGACACATATGTGGTGTCTGAACAGCCATTACAAAAATTCTAACCACAGTTTATTGCTATGAACTGTAGATTAAAGTTGAAGAAGTAGCAGAAAGGCAGGAAACGGGGGACATGGGATCTGGATACGTTGAAAGAACCAGGCGTTCTTGAGAGCTTCAGAGGTAGCACTAGACAATACTGACGAAAACATGCAAAAGGAACACAGTAGATGAGGAGTAGGTACGTTTCAGAAATGAAGTAGTGACGGCAGCAGAGGAGAGAACATGAAAATGCAGGTAATAAACGGGGCAAAAGGGAATACACAAGCCTCAAAAATGAGACTGACAGTAAGTGGAAAATGGCTAAGAAAATAGCTAAACAGGAATGGCTAGAGGGCAGATTTAAGTCTATAGTAGCATGTACAACTAGGCGAAAGGCAGGGACTGCCTACAGAAAAATTAAAAAGGCCTTTGGAGGAAAGAGAAGCAGCCCTGCGAATATAAGAATCTCATATGGACAACCAGTGCTGAGCAAAGAGGGGACAGATGAAATTTGATAAGGTAATATAGAGGGGCTGTATGAAGCAAATGAGGTTGACGACAATATTGTAGAAAGGAAAGAAGAATTAAATGGAGATGTGAAGAATTTGACCGAATACTGACAGACGTGAGTTGAAACAATACACCTGGAGTAGACGCCATAACCTAAGAACTGCTGTCATCCTTGGGAGAGCTAGCTAAGATAAAACTGTCCAACTTGATGTGCAAGATATAGGCATATGAGACAAGAAAATACTTTAAGAAAACAGTTATTCGTAGGTTGAATATTACTGAACTATCAGTTTAATAAGTCACGGTTTCAAAATACTGATACCAATTATTTACAGAAGAACGAAAAACTTGTAGAAGCCGATCACAGCGAAGCTCAGTTTGGATTCCGGAGAAATATTGGAGGAAGAGAGACAACACTGCCTCTACGATTCACCCTAGAAGATAGCTTAAGAAGAAGGTAACCTATTTTTGTGCCTACTGTAGACTTGGAGAAGGGTTTTGATCATGTTAACGTGAATACATGAATACATGACGGGACTACGAGTAAAATACAGGGAATGAATGGTTATACGCAACGTGAACGGAAACCAATAACCAGTTATAAGAGTCGAAGGCCATGCAAGAGAAGCACTGATTGAGAAGGTAGTGGCCGGCCGAAGTGGCCGTGCGGTTAAAGGCGCTGCAGTCTGGAACCGCAAGACCGCTACGGTCGCAGGTTCGAATCCTGCCTCGGGCATGGATGTTTGTGATGTCCTTAGGTTAGTTAGGTTTAACTAGTTCTAAGTTCTAGGGGACTAATGACCTAAGCAGTTGAGTCCCATAGTGCTCAGAGCCATTTGAGAAGGTAGTAAGACAGTGATGTAGCCCATTCCTCATGTTTTCCAATATGTAAACTCAGATGAAATATGAACATTAACAAATGCGAAACAAAAGTAATTGGCTGTAATCGAATTAATCAGGCGGTGTTGGGGGAATTAGCCAAAGGAAAGGTTTTCTGAAGAAGAGTGTTAACATCTAATAAAAGTCTCTTCTCACGATGTTCTAGTGGTGTCTGCTATGGAAAAGAAACATGTACGATAAGCGCTTCAGACAAGAAGAGAATGGAAGCTTTTAAAATATAATGCTATAGTACAATGCTCAAGATTAGATGGTTAGATCGCCCAACTAATGAGGAGGTACTGAACAGAATTGTGAGGAAAAGAAATTTATGGTACCACTTGACCAAAAGAAGGAATTGGTTGATAGGGCAAGTTCAGAGACACCAAGGAATCGTTAATTCAAGACTGGAGTGCGTGTCGTGAAGAGGGGGGGGGGGCGGGGGGGGGTCACGGTGGGTGGAAATGGGGGCGGGAATTGCGAAGGGAGACGAAGAGATTAGTTCGTAAGAAGGTTCAAATAGATGCGGGTTGTGGTAGTTATTCTGAGATAAAGAGGCTTGCACAATATGCGGTAGCGTTGCAGCTACATCAAACCAGTATTCAGACTGAAGGCCAAAATAACAACACATGTTCGATTACTTTTTTCTTGGATTCAGCACGTAACTGCTACTAAGCGTAGAGCAATGTTTTCGTTCTGAAACAAAGGACAGTACTAAAAGACGGTAGAAGTAACAGTCTCGGTAAACTATAGAGCTGTCTGTGGAGATTGACGATACAAAAGGACATACAAAAAAATAGTATTGGGGAATGGTTCAGTACCAAAGGTTGAACGGATTCTGTCTCTAGTTTAGATGGCTGGAGTAATTATGGCGCTTACATTTGTAATGACCGAAACGGCTAGCTCATGAGGAGTCGTCAGCAGTCTTCAGCGTTACTGTTTTCGCTTAATCAATTTGTTTTAGTATCAAAACTGCTTACTGAAGCCCCTGCTACGTATTGTTGTGTCATACATAGTACTTCTTACATAATTTTACGAGAGTAAAGAAGGCAGGTTTGTGTGCACTTGTCTCACACTTGTTTTGCTGAGTTTTACGCTGTCACAAACAGAAGTGTTGAAACAACACTCTCTGTGACCTACTGACTGTACTGAAATGTGTATACCTAGCAGCTGGCTCGAGTGGATACTTCCGTGTGCTTTAGCAATGTCCGACTAGTGACTGTAGGGATTTAGAAACATTTTCTCTCTGCGTGTGACGGAAGTATTATCAGGGTCGTGGGCCCACTAAAGCTTGGAACGGGCTGATGTGATCTCCAAAGATTTTTCGTGATGTTGCTAACGATGAAGATTATGGTGGCCGATGGACAGGTACTCCCAGACGATGGGACCGAAGGGGCAGAAGTGCTGGCTTTCACGATGGTTATGTCCCTTCTCCTGACTGGTCCTGCTCTGGAACTATTTTTACAGTTTAGTTAGCAAAGAGAATTCCTTAATACTGTGACTAACAAGTACAACTCAAATTACTCTTGAAGTAGTACTTTCCGAACACTGGGAACGCCCCAGAGCCAAACCTGTTACTTTGGGGAAGTCTCTACTTTGCCAATTGATTTTAGCACTACAGCGGCTTCATACACAGTGGCTAATTTGCGTAAAACTACTGTTGGACACGAGAACCAGATATTGTAATCCGCTATTTTGAAATCTCGATCTTACAAATTCAAAAGTAATACTGTGTTGGTAGTCTCTTGGAGGCTGCATCAAACATTGGCTCAACTCATAAGCAAGGCGTTTTCTTTCCTCTTCATTCATTACCGCATTACCTGGCGAAGTGGTGCTGTGACAAGACAGTAAACGTGCATTTATGAGAATGACGGTTCGAACCCCGTCCTGTAACGTTAACTTTGATTGCAGTTTCCTCAAAAGAATTGTGGTATTGCTCTGAGAATCAAAACCCCGAGTCCCTTCATTGCAAAATACTAGTTTTCGCTCCGTTTCTAACGATCTTGATGTGACCAGCATGTGACTACCTAATCAGGATAACCGATAGTAAGAGTAACAGGCGAAAATCAGTTATTTATTTTCTAAATGCCGGCCAGAATTTTTTCTATCTAAAATCAAACCACTTCACAGGAGGTAGAACAGAGGAGAAACGAAGCGTTTGAGATGTGGTGCTACGGAAGAATTTTGAAAAATAGGTGGCCTGATAAGGTAAGGAACGAGGAGGTTCTACGTAGAAAGGCGAAGAAAGGAACATATGGAAATCACTGACAAGCAGAAAGGAAAGACGACAGAACATGTCTTACTACATAACGGAATAACCTCCATGTTACTAGACGTATCCGTAGAGGGTGAAAACTATAGGGGAAGGAATATAGAGACGAATACAGTCAATGGAAACCGGAGGACGTAGAGTGAAAGTGCTACTCTGAGATGAAGAGGTTAACGCAGAAGAGGAAATAGTAGTGAGCCACGTCAGACAGGTCAGAAGAATGTGGGAAATAAAGAAAAATTTTGGATGCCTTCATTTCTTTGGATTTTCAACTATACGAGTGAAGAGGTCAGTATTAAAACTATGGCCTCGTATTCGGGTGACAAGTACTTCAAAATGTCCATCAGGCCATCCAGATTGGCGTTTTCCGTGATTTCTCTAAAAATTTTGAGTCAACCTTAGCGATAGTTCATTGGGAAATTGATGGGTGATTTCCTTCTCTACTCTTTCCGTAATTCGAACTTGTGTCACTTCTTTAATATGGCCACAGTCATAAATTGTTATGGCGGTATCTGTTTTCAAAACACTGGGAGACTGAGGGTTGGAGTGGGTTGGCAATGGGGGATGTAGAAGAGAGAGAGAGAGAGAGAGAGAGAGAGAGACAGAGAGAGAGAGAGAGAGAGAGAGAGAGAGAGAGGGGGGGGGGGGGAAGAGAGAGGGAAATGTGAGAGAGAAATGTGGGAGAGAGAGATATCGAATTGGGAGGATAGCACTATGCGAGTCTATTGAGGCACCTTCTAAAGCATCCGTATAATGCTTACTAGGCGTATGATTTACCTCACTTAACAACAGACACTTATTTTGCAGGTGCTATGCAGTCTCTGTAGAGCTTCAACTAATTAGTTTTTAACATGTTCCGGGCAGGTCCTTGAAACAGGCAAGGCAGTGCACATCGTCTTTGTTCCATAGTACTCAGCATGTAATTACTGAAGAGTGAGACTTTGGTTAGCGCTTTAGAAAGCGTCTATCAACATAAAGCTGTCAAAGTACGACACACGAATTCGATTAAACTAAGTTACAATCCCATTCCAGAATCACTCTTTCAGTTATACATTACCCAGTGCTTTCCATGTGTCTGTCACAAGTATCACAATAGTTCAGTCTTAAGGCCGCAGCTAATTGCTTCTTCTCTGCAAAATTTAATCGCAGTGTCTAAGAACTCTGCACCGACATTTAAAAGACCGTTGACGACGGAGGTGTTAGTCGTGATTTAACAGGCGGCATACCGCCAACGGTGTTTAATTCAACGTTTCCCCAAAGTATTGTGAAGCACTCTGTCAGAAGGTTTCGAGGTTCACGTTGACAGGATGGAGGTGACGTTACGTGACAGTATGATCCATTGAGGTCTGATCCCCTCACATATGCAATGACCACTTGTTTTCCCTGAGATTATTTAAGTAGACAGTTCTTTAGCATTTGTAGCCACTTGCACAAGAACCAAGAGGGAACAATAATAGTGGAAGGTCAAGAACGGAGTACACTTATTGAAAACGGTGAAAGAGAGGGGTGTAAAGTTTCACCCCTACTGTTCAATCTATACGTCGAAGAAGCAACGACAGAAATAAAAGAAACTTTCAAGAGCGGGATTAAAATTCAAGGTGAAAGGACATCAACGACAAGATTCGCTAATGAAATTGCTACCTTCAGTGAAAGGGTGTATGATTTACAGAATGTGTTGAATGGAGTGAACACTCTGATAAGTACCGACTATGAATTGAGAGCAAATCGTAGGAAAACTCTAATGAGAAGTAGCAGAATGAGGGAAGCAAGAAATTAACATCAGAATTGGGGATCACGCAATAGATGAAGGAATTCTGCTACCTAGGCACATCCATAAACCATGATGGACAGAGCACGGAGGATAAAAAGCAAAATAGGACTGGCTAAGTGGACAATTCTGGCCAAGGGAAGGCTACTAGTATGAAACATGGAACTTAAATTCAGGAAGAAATTTCTGAGAATTTACATTTGGAGCATAGCACTGTATGGTAGTGATGCCTGGACTGTGGGAAAACCGAAATAAAACGAGAAAAGAAGCATCTGAGATTTGGTGCTAGATAAGAATGTTGAAAATTTAGTGGACTGATAAGTAAAGAATAAAGAGGTTCTGCGCAGAATCGGAGAGGAAAGGAATATGTGGAAAACACTGACAAGGAGAAAGAGCAGGATAATACGATATCCATTAAGACCTCAGGGATTAACGCTCATAGTACTTGAGGAAGCTGTAGGGGGTAAAAGCAGTAGAGAAACATAGCGATTTCAATACATTCTGCAAAGAATTGAACATGTAATTTGGAAGAGCTTCTGTGAGATAAAGAGTTTTACAAAGGAGAGGAATTCGTGTCGGGCCACATCAAACCAGACAGAAAAAAAAGTTCACCCCTGTCTCATTACTAGCACTTTACGTGACTGATCACAGTTAATGATAATTAGTTCGTAGGTGAGATAAGTCAGCTAAACTGCAAGGTCATCAGCTTTAGATGAAAGGGGAGTTAGCATTTTCTCTAGGAGCTCTTACCCTAGATAGAGAAGTAATATTCAAAAGTGAAAATGCTGTTACATTTTATAGCATATACACAAATTTTGCACTGCAATCAAGCAAGGTTGTAAAGAGAGGAGGAGGAAAATACTTTCATTAGTGTTAATTTTACAATAAGAACAAATATGAGATTCAAGGAATTAGAGAAGGAGTGTTGTCTGTGTCTGTAAACATTGTTACTGTAATTACCAGCAAGTAATTTCCGCATGGAAGTCGGGATGAGGTTGATATCTTAAAATATTCGTGCCACTCATTTTACTGCTTTGTCTGTTCCCAGTAGTGTGTTTTATTTATCATAGCAAATTTATCAAAATTATTTACTACGAAAATAAAACAATAAGCTTGGCCCTTGGTTAATGCTTGAGTTACCCTTCCTAGTTCCTTGTTGCTTAATCTTTATCCCTTCCTCATAATCTCATACTAACCGTCGAGTACTTCATAACCATAGATCACTTAGGGTTTATTTATCTAACAACTTTATCGAGTTCGTCCACGGTTGTCTGGCTACCTTCCACCTCTACTGAAGTATGGAACTAGTAGTAACACCAGTGTTCGCGTTGCAATGATTTGCATCATCTGTGTAACAGTGAACGTCTTCAATGTACGCAGGACAAACAGTAACCATGCTTATTTGTTCCAGGAAAGGCCTACATCGCCCTTCAAGTCCAAGATTAGCTCCATCTACACAGATTTCGCGATTTTCGTTATTCCCTCATAACATAAAACGGCGTCTTCTACAAACATTGTACTGAGCTTGAATCTGTTGCCGAGTTCGACTACATCATCTTATCTGGGTGATTCATCGGTGAGTAACTGACGTTCCGCAACAAGAGTAACCCACTGAGTGTGTAGTTCGCTGTTAAACCATTCAGAGGTAACATTCGTCACACTTAACAGTCAATTGCAAAATCATCTACCTTAAGAGGTATGCGGATCATAGGTCTACAATAAACGATATATCTTTTTGATGGTACAAATAATGATGGGCATAGCTAAGAACACGAAACTCACTGTAGAACATGAGACCAATAACTTCTTACAATCAGAGGAAGATTCTCTAATCAACACCATGAGCTTATTTTTAGATTTATAGAAAAAATTAACTGCCACTAATGTGTGCATGAGCAATGCTGTCTGCCCCCCCCCCCTCCCCCACCCAAAATAGTATAAATCTCCACATTCATTGTCCATTTCATCTCCTACATAAAATGGAATTTGATTCGGTTGGCCGGCCCGTGTGGCCGTGCGGTTGTAGGCGCTACAGGTTGGAATCGCGTGACCGCTACGGTCGCAGGTTCGAATCCTGCCTGGGGGCATGGATGTGTGTGATGTCCTTAGGTTAGTTAGCTTTAAGTAGTTCTAAGTTCTAGGGGACTGATGACCACAGATGCTAAGTCCCATAATGCTCAGAGCCATTTGAACCATTTGATTCGGTTGAACCACAAAATGAGTAAATCCATAGCTTCAAACAAAGTAAAAAGGTTTCCTGAATAGATATACTACTACAATATATCAAAACAATATCAGGCAAAAAAGATACACCAGAGATCATCGAAGTTTCGACCACAGACATCTGAAAGCAGCTGAAAAAATGTTACCTTTCACTTTATGCGGCTATTTCCTTACAACATACAATATTCCAGTTAAAAAATAAATATTTAATAGCAAGGTTTCATTCAAAAATAGGAAATACCACCTACTTCACATCCAAAACAAAGATAACATTGCTCACCCATAATTAATTCCAGGCATAAATAGCTGGCCGTCCCGTCATAAACACCAAAACGAGAAAACTCTCGAGACATGATTCAACGATATCATTACGTCTGGAAAACATTTCAAAGTCCAAATTTGAAATGTATGGGCATGGAGTGAAATCACAGGGAATACCGACACAAATAATTACTATGTACTGAAGAGACGTATCTTCATGCATGTTTAGGGAGATATAAGTGCACTAGGGCTTTTCTGAAAGTAAGGAACAATCGGTCTCGAAATGGAAGCCACAGTGGAAATCAAAACGCTTTTATGCGCAACAGTTAGCAACACCTTCCAAGCTCTTCTTTACACATTCGCTGATCCGATTTTTACGCATCTGCTATAGTCTTACACGAACTATCGGATACCCTTGGCATCGAAGGTAGCCTCCTGTGCCTTGTGACAATTTTCTATGCTGGACTGCAGTTCGTTGTCTATGCCAGAGTGTTGCCTTTATAGGTAGCGGTTCATTTGAGCAGACGTGAAAATCAGATGAAGCCAAGCCGGGGTTGTGTGGTGGGTGCTCAAATACTTCCCATCTAAAACGCGGCGGGAAGGTCCTCATTGTCCCTGCAGTGTGCGGCCGAGAACTGCCAAGAAGAAAAAAGTGTGTGTTATGTGGGGTTGCATGAAATGAGGCGATATCTCATGCCAGGCACCCATACTTGGCGGAGACGTTATTTTATAGGCATCTCCACGAGCTCAGTGTGCACTCGGAACTGAGAGCTCGTGACGCTGTCTACGGGCATAGTGCCCTCCCGGCTAGTCGCGCGGTCTAACGCGCTGCTTCCCGAGTGGGAAGGCGTGCCGGATTTTTGTCGAGGTCCAGTGTGCCAGCCAGCCTGTGGACGGTTTTTAAGGCGCTTTTCCATCTGCTTCGGCGAATGCGGGCCTGTTCCCCTTATTCCGCCTTCATTACACTATGTCGGCGACTGCTGCTCAAACTCTGTCTCTACGTACGTGTACACCGTAATTACTCTACCACGCAAACATTTGGCGTTATACTCGTCTGGTCTGAGGCGTTCCCAGGGAGAGGTCCACTGTGGACTGAACGGCACAGTAATCCAGGGTTAGATGTGGGGGCCGGCCGGTGTGGCCGTGCGCTTCTAGACGCTTCAGTCCAGAACCGCGTGACGGCTACGGTCGCAGGTTCGAATCCTGCCTCGGGCATGGACGTGTGTCATGTCCTTAGGTTAGCTAGGTTTAAGTAGTTCTAAGTTCTAGGGGACTGATGACCACAGATGTTAAGTTCCATAGTGCTCAGAGCCATCTTTTTTTAAGATGTTGGGCGGAGGCGTGTTGGGTGCACTTCTCCATCGTTTATAAGTCCCCGGTTGGATACACACCCAATACACAATTCACGGGCATGCAATACACACTGCCCAACACATCTGTGCAGAGCTTCATCGGGTTTTCACTGTGGTGTCCAATTCACGACACATCGCTCCTTACTTTGCTAATATTCCTCGTACTTACGTGAAAGTGTATCACCTCATGATCTCAGTGAATATGTTAAAACACAACTGTAATCACACTGATAGTAATAACACTCAGCCACTACGTAAAGTGATATAGCACTCTGAAGGAGCCTACTCGATGCTGCCTCGCACGTGAGTGTTGGATAGACGAGCGCAGGTGCGGTGGTGGAGTCCTGAGGAGCGTCGGAGTGTCATTGAGACGTCATTCAACTAACAGTCAGTTATTGGCAAGAGTCTAACATTCACTCTGTCTTCTTCCCGATGATGAATACATCTACATCTATATGGTTACTCTGCAGTTTCCACTTAGGTGCCTGCCAGAGGGTTCATCGAACCATTTTCATACTACTACTCTACCCTTCCACTTTCGAATGGCGGGTGGGGAAAACGAACATCTAAATCTTTCAGTTCGAACTCTGATTTCTCGTATTTTATTATGATGATCATTTCTCCCTACGTAGGGGGTTGTCAACAAAATATTCTCGCATTCGGAAGAGAAAATTGGTGATTGAAATTTCGTAAATACATCTCGCCGCCAAGAAAACAGCCTTTGTTTCAGTGACTGCTACCCCAACTCGCGTATCATATCAGTGACACTCTCACCCTTACTGCGCGATAATACGAAACGAGCTGCCCTTCTTTGCACTTTTTCGATGTCCTCCGTCAATCCTACCTGGCAAGGATCCCACACCGCGCAGCAATATTCCAGCAGAGGACGGACAAGTATAACGTAGGCTGTCTCTTCAGCGGGTTTGTCACATCGTCTAAGCGTTCTGCCAACAAAGCCCAGTCTTTGTTTCGCCTTCCCCACAATATTATCTATGTGGTCTTCCCAATTTAAATTGGTAGTAATGTTAATTCCTAGGTATTTAGTCGAATTGACAGTCCTTAGATTTGTGCGATTTATCGTACATCGAACATTTATCGGATTTCTTTCAGTACCCATGTGGATGACCTCGCACTTTTCTTTGTTTAGTGCCAATTGCCACTTTTCGCACCATACGGAAATTCCCTCTAGATCGTTTTGTAATTGGAATTGATCGTCTGATGATTTTACTAGATGGTAAATTGGAGCGTCATCTGCAAACAATCTAACGGGGCTGCTCAGATTATCACCTAGGTCATTTATGTAAATCAGGAACAGAAGAGGGCCTATGACACTACCTTGCGGAACGCCAGATATCACTTCTGTTCTACTCGATGATTTGCTGCCTATCACTACGAACTGTGACCTCTCTGAGAGGAAATCACGAAGCCAGTGACACAACTGAGACGATACTTCATATGCACGCAATTTGATTAATAGTCGCTTGTGAGAAACAGTAACAAAAACCTTCTCGAAATCTACGAATATGTAAACGATTTGAGATCCCTTGTCGACAGCACTCATTACTTCATCGGAATAAAGAGCTAGCTGCGTTGCACATGAACTGTATTTTCGGAATCCGTGTTGGTTAGGTATCAATAAGTCATTTTCTTCAAGGTGATTCATAATGTTCGAGTACAGTATATGCTCCAAAATCCTGCTGCAAATTGAGGTCAGTGATTCGGGTCTGTAATTCAATGGGTTACTCCTATTGCCTTTCTTGAATATTGGTGCGACCTGTACTACTTTCCAGTCTTTACGAACAGACCTTCCGTCAAGTGAGCGTTTGTATATCATTGCTAAGATAGGCGCTATTGTGTCTGCATACTCTGAAAGGAATCTGATTGGTATACCATCTGGACCGGAAGACTTGCCTTTCGTAAGTGATTTGAGTTGTTTCGCAACGCGTATTATATCTACTTTTATGTCACTCATGCTAACTGCTGTTCTGGCATCGAATTCTGGAATATTTACTTTGTCTTTTTTCGTGAAGGAATTACAGAAAACTGTATTTAGTAACTCCGCTTTAGTGGCTCCATCATCGGTAACATTTCCATCGCTATCACGTACTGACGGTATTGACTGTTTTTGCAACTGGTGTACTTTACATACGACCAGAATCTCTCTGGGTCTTCTACCATATTTTGGGACAATGTTTCACTGTGGAAACTATTAAAAGCATCTAGCATCGACGTCCGCACTAAATTTCGAGCTTCCGTGAAACTTTTGCTTTTTTCTGAATTTGGCATGCTTTTTTCGTTGCTTTTGCAACAGTGTTCTGGCGTGTTTTGTGTACCATGGTGGATCAGTCCCGCCTCTTATTAACTTGTGCGGTATTAATCTATCTATTGCTGTCGATACTGTGTCTCTCTGTCTTTGAATTTGAGCCATATCTGGTCTACACTTACATAATTAGCTTGGAAGGAATGGAGACTCTCTCTTAGGAAATCATCGAGCGAATTTTTATCTGCTGTTTTAAATAGATACATCTTGCGTGTATTTTTAGTGGTTTTTGGTTGATATGGTTCTGAGCCTCGCTACAATGACCTTGTGTTCACTAATCCCTGTATCCGTCTTGACGTTCTGTATTAGATCAGGATTATTTGTGGCTAAGAGGTCAAGTGTATTTTAGCAACCATTTACAATTCGTGTGGGCTCATGAGCTAATTGTTCAAAGTAATTCTCAAAGAAAGCATCTAGTACAGTTTCGGAAGATGTTTTCTGTCTATCACCGGCTTCGAAGATGTTTTTTTACCAAGCCTCCACCAATTATAAGTGTATGAGTGGGGTACTTATTCGTAATCATATTCAAGTTTTCTTTGAACCGATCATCTGAGTAGGGCGGTCACTAGAAGGAGCCAATTATTATTTTGGTACGGCTGTTGAGTATAACCTCTACCCATAGTAATTTACAGGAACCATCTATTTCAACTTCACTACAAGATAAACTAATACCAACAGACACAAACACACCGCCACCTACTTTATTTAATCTATCCTCTCTGACACGGTTTGCGCCTCTGTAAAAATTTCGGCAGGATTTATCTCCGGTTGTAGCCAGATTTCTGTTCCTATAACGATTTAAACTTCAGTGCTTTCTATCAGCGGTTGAAGCTCTGTCACTTTTCCAACACATCTACGACAATTTACAACTATAATACCGACTGTTGCTTCGTCGATTCTCGTCGTTTCTCTTCCTTGTACTCTTTGAGACTGGAGCCCTTTTTGATCTTTCCTGAGACTGCCTAACCTAAAAAACCGTCCAGTCCACGCCACACAGCCCCTGCTACCCGTGTAGCCGCCTCCTGTGTGTAGTGGACACCTGACCTATTTAGCGCAAACTGAAACCCCACCACAATATGGCGCCAGTCGAGGAATATGCAGCCTACACGGCCCAGAACCGTCTGAGCCTCTGATTCAGAACCTCCACTCGGCTCTGTACCAAAGGTCTGCTATCGGTCCTGTCGACGATGGTGCAGATGGTGAGCTCTGCCTGCATCTCGCTGGCAAGACTGGCAGTCTTCACCAACTCAGATAGCCGTCGGAAACCAGAGAGAATCTCTTCCGATCCATAGCGACACACGTTATTAGTGCCGACATGAGCGACCACCTGCAGTTGGTTGCACCCTGTACCCTTCATGGCATCCGGAAGGACCCTTTCCACCTCTTGGATGACTCCCACCGGTACGCCCACGGAGTACACATTTGCTTTCTTCCCGTCCTTAGCTGCTATATCCCAAAAGCGCTCCATCACCCGCCTAACATTGGAGCTCCAAATGACAAGCAATCCCACGCTCTGTGCTTGTCCGGACCTCTCAGGAAGACCGGCCACTGCCGCAACAGGCGAGGCCGCCCTTGCTGGCTCAGAAGTACTTTCAGCAATGGGCAGCACCTCAAACCTGTTACGGAGGTGCAAGGGTACAGCCTTGCGGCCAGCACCAACTTTCGCCTTCCGCCCAGGGATTCGCGGCCCCGCCACGATTCGGCAATTACCGTCAGGTAAGTGTCGACCGGCAGGGACGTCCGAATCCGAGGGCGTAGAGGCATCAGAGATCCCAGGCGATGCTAAAGGTTCCAGAGGCCCCAAAGCGCTCGCCTCGCGTGTTCTAATGTCACCGCAGCCCAGTGCAACAGCCTGGAGCCTGTTGACCACGCCAACACAGCTTCCAGCTGTTTACGGACGGTGGCCAATTCCCCCTATATCAGTACACAAAAGGCACAGTCACTGTCAATCCCTAACAATTTTTTTCCTCTCTTTTATCCCACAAGCCGTTCAAAACAAACAGATGGCTGACGACTGCGCGAATTTACACTATATGGGTACTAAAACGCAATGTTACACCTCTCAAATACTATAATACGCCAGAAATTTGTGAATTAAACTATGCAAGTACCCAAAAACACGCAAAGAAATTAAGAATTAAACTACAAAGCAAATAAGTGAGCTGAGAGAGCTATTCGCTGCTGGCTGCTGCTTATCCAACTAGCGGCGGTCGTGCTGAACCTGCGTTGCACAAAAGCACTGACTAAGACTTCAGCATCCGTCGAGTAATTTGCAGGTGCAGGCTGTGTTGCTGTCGGGGGTCAGTGCTGTACTCCTTCGTAGGAACGCTCGGCGACCGGCGAGTCGGTTTATCCCGCATGGCTCAGGACGTTTGTCAAGGCCTCAGCACTCGCGTAGTGTAAAGCCACGCTTAGGCTCTACTTCAGAAGTTTGCGAGCTCCTATTGTTGCTTGAGGAGGTGGTGTGTAGGCGGAAGCTCAACAACGACAGGAAAGAACAGCGCGAGAGGCGGTCCCAGCATAAAGCTGGTAATACAATACTTATACTGTCAAGGAGTGGCGGCAAAGGCGCTCTGCTGCTAAGCTGAACAGCTCGTACACCGGCAGGCCGGTTCTTCATTGACGGAAAACAAAGTAGGCCCTCATCTTCAGTCTAATAGAGTCGACGCCAGACGGCTGTGGACTGTTAGCAGTGGACCCAGTGTGGTGGTGCATGTGTACACTTAGTTGTATTCACCAAGGTATACTGCAACTAGCAGAGCTAACTTCCATCGGTGTCCATGATGCAGATGGAATGACCTAGCTCTGAAAGCGACGGAAATGAAGGCGAGGGTTTCACAGCAGCCGATGACGCCATTCCCCACTTATGGTTGACCGCATGTGCTCCCGTTTTCTGAGCCTGTCAACACTTTTGGTTGGCCTACAGATTATATTCAGGACTTTGAACCGTTCTCTATACAAAGTTCATAGCCTGGAAGGCGTTCTTGTGTCATCTCTGGGTGGTGTTACTAGTAGCTTCGTTACAGAAAAGTGCACTGTTATCTAAGTACGGAATTGCTGATAATAAATTAGTAATTACTGTTGCACCTCAGAATGATATTTGACCATATCAGGAGTTCCTGACGTCCTCCGTCACCGTACACAAGGCAGCAAGTTCTCTGTCTACGAACTTTCACACTTCCAGGATGCTGGAGTAGCAGTGAGTTAGCCGTTTGCGCGCTGCTGTGTTTTGCTGTCCAGTGATTTTAAGTATTTCACACTTTTTGGTAAAGGCTGAAAAAGCATTAATTTTATTCCGTGACTTGTACCGTTATTGTATTAATTGCTGTACTCTTGATGGTTGGTGAACATTTTAATAAATATAAAAGATTTCCGACAACCTGATAGGGCGACCCCTTCCCGAGGTTTCGTTACGGCATCGTAAAGAGTTGACTGCCAGTTACCTGCAAGCACTGTAATCGTTCGTTGCACATTCTGGACATGGTTTTCACATATTTGGAAATACCATTTTTGACTACGTCACGTAAGTTTTGAAAACATATATTCTGTACTTTTGACTTACGCTTAAAAATTTGGTGACACCTGTTTTATACGTCAAGGTAAATTTGTTTTCCTGCCCTGTAGGATGATTTGAAAATGGGTCTCGGCCTGAAACTAGTCGTCGAGTCAATAAAAGAAGTAAAATTTGCAACTTTTGAACGGTTTTTCGTAGTACTGAAGTCCACTGTCTGTTTGTACTCTAGTGCTGACATCGGTTAAACCGTCGTTGATAGCCGGTACGCGTGTACAATTGGCGTCGTCCCATCCACTTCTAAAAAAAAAAATACTCCTAAACTTAATTACCGTTCTGATGTGCAACACTACTGAGACACAATATTAATTCAAGGAGACTACGATTTATAGTGTGTAAAAAGTTTTGAAAAACCACGACTGTATACACAGTCAGTATCACTCATAAACAGACCATCTTCAGAAGAAGTACAGTTTTTTTTATATTTGGTCGTAGGATGTAGAACGACACATGTTTACTGTTTGATAGATTGTACAGGCCGGATCCTGCCTTGTATTCAGTGGACTACATTACGCGTCCTTTTAATACATGGGAGATTGATTACATTTGCCTCGACTACTTTTCTTCCACATTACGAGGCCAACTTATTTTTGCGGATGTTTTGTCATCTGTACACTTAACTTTCTTATCAACATTTACCAGCCAGTCTGACGATGTACGTCCTTGATGAATAACCAGTCATTTCAACAATGCAACCAAGACTGTTTTCTTCTCCTCATTCTACATAATGCTCGCTATATCGCCACGCCACTGGGTGGAAAAGCGTTTAATGAGGTGCGTGTTTCGCCACAGGTTTACCGTACGGTATATGCTCTACTTTTTTGTAACTAAATGAAGATGTCGGTTTGGTTATGGCTTGTCACAATCTGTTTACGATGTCACAATAAACGTGAAGATGTTACGTTTATGACTGAAACTGGTATGCTACAGTTGTGTACATCAATGATTTATCCATAAGAAAGAATAGCGTGCTAAATAAGGTAAACTATTTGGTATAAGTAAAAAGAACAACTAATTCAGTTTAGACAATCAATAAGCTGTCACACTGTAGCCCCAATATATAAGTAAACTCAAGGCCGTTGGTGTTACATATTGAAAGACCGGAAAAAGGAGTCACAAATTAGAGACGAAAAGGCAGCTGCCACATCGAAATTGCTGTCGATAAAAATTTTAAGGTGATGAAGATGTAAATGAAATTCTGCAGTAATACTACTAAGGACTGCTAAATGTTTTGTTGTTGTTGTTGTGGTCTTCAGTCTTGAGACTGGTTTGATGCAGCACTCCATGCTACTCTATCCTGTGCAAGCTTCTTCATCTCCCAGTACTTACTGAACCAACATCCTTCTGAATCTGCTTAGTGTATTCATCTCTTGATCTCCCTCTACGATTTTTACCGTCCACGCTGCCATCCAGTGCTAAATTTGTGACCTATTGATGCCTCAGAACTTGTCCTACCAACCTGTCCCTTCTTCTTGTCAAGTTGTGCCACAAACTCCTCTTCTCCCAAATTCTATTCAATACCTCCACATTAGTTGTGTGATCTACCCATCTAATCTTCAACATTCTTCTGTAGCACCACATTTCGAAAGCTTCTATTCTCTTCTTGTACAAACTATTTATCGTCCATGTTTCACTTCCATACATGGCTACACTCCATACAAATACTTTCAGAAATGAAGTCCTGACACTTAAATCTATATTGGATGTTAACAAATTTCTCTTCTTGAGAAACGCTTTCCTTGGCATTGCCAGTCTACATTTTATATCCTCTCTACTTCGACCATCATCAGTTATTTTGCTCCCCAAATACCAAACCTCCTTTACTGATTTAAGTCTCTCATTTCTTAATCTAATTCCATAAGCATCACCCGACTTAATTCGACTACATTCAAATATCCTCGTTTTGCATTTGTCGATGTTCATCTTATATCCTCCTTTCTAGACACTGTCCATTCCGTTCAACTGCTCTTCCAAATCCTTTGCTGTCTGTGACATATTTGCAATGTCATCGGCGAACCTCAAAGTTTTTATTTCTTCTCCATGGATTTTAATACCTACTCCAAATTTTTCCTTTGTTTCCTTTACTGCTTGCTCAATATACAGATTGAATAACATCGGGAAGAGGCTACAACCCCGTCTCACTCCCTTCCCAACCACTGCTTCCCTTTCATGTCCCTCGACTCTTATAACTGCCATTTGGTTTCTGTACAAATTGTAAATAGCCTTTCGCTCCCTGTATTTTACCCACGCCACCTTTAGAATTTGAAAGAGAGTATTCCAGTCAATATTGTCAAAAGCTTTCTTTAAGTCTACAAATGCTAGAAACGTAGGTTTACCTTTTCTTAATCTAGGTTCTAAGATAGGTCGTAGGGTCAGTATTGCCTCATGTGTTCCAATTTTTCTACGGAATCAAAACTGATCTTCCCCGAAGTCGGCTTCTATCAGTTTTTCCATTCGTCTGTAAAGAATTCGCGTAAGTATGTTTCAGCTGTGACTTATTAAACTGAGTTCCGTAATTTTCACATCTGTCAACACCTTTCTTTGGGATTGGAATTATTATATTCTTCTTGAAGTCTGAGGGTGTTTTGCCTGTCTCATACATCTTGCTCACCAGATGGTAGTTTTGTCAGAACGGGCTCTCCCAAGGCTGTCAGTAGTTCTAATGGAATGTTGTCTACTCCGGGGGCCTTGTTTCGACTCTGGTCTTTCAGTGCTCTGTCAAACTCTTCACGCAGTATCGTATCTCCCATTTCATCTTCATCTACATCCTCTTCCATTTCAGTAATATTGTCCTCAAGTACCTCGCCCTTGTATAGACCCTCTATATACTCATTCCACCTTTCTGCTTTCCCTTCTTTTCTTAGAACTGGGTTTCAATCTGAGCTCTTGATATTCATACAAGTGGTTCTCTTTTCCCAAAAGTTCTCTTTAATGTTCCTGTAGACAGTACCTACCTTACCCCTAATGCGATAAGCCTCTACATCCTTACATTTGTCCTCTATCCATCCCTGCTTAGCCATTTTGCACTTCCTGTCGACCTCATTTTTGAGACGTTTCTATTCCTTTTTGCCTGCTCCATTTACTGTACTTTTGTATTTTCTGCTTTCATCAACTGAATTCAATATTTCTACTAGCCCTCGTCTTCTTACCTTGTTGATCCTCTGCTGCCTACACTACTTGATCCCTCAAAGCTACTCATCTTCTTCTACTGCGTTTCTCTCCCCCATTGTTGTTAATTTGTTCCCTTATGCTCTCCCTGAAACTCTGTACAACCTCTGCTTCAGTTATCCAGGTCCCATCTCCTTAAATTCCCAGCTTTTTGCAGTTTCTTCACTTTCAATCTACAGTTCATAACCAATAGTTTGTGGTCAGAGTCCACTTCTGCCCCTGGAAATGTCTTACAATTTAAAACCTGGTTCCTAAATCTCTGTCTTACCATTGTATAATCTATCTGATACCTTCTAGTATCTCCAGGATTCTTCCATGTATACAACCCTCTTTTATGATTCCAGAATCAAGTGTTAGCTATGATTAAGTTATGCTCTGTGCAAAATTCTACCAGACGGCTACCTCTTTCTTTTCTTACTCCCAATCCGTATTCACCTACTATGTTTCCTTCTCTCCCTTTTCCTAATCACACGGCTGTTAAATTTTCGTTTCCCTTCACTACCTGAATAATTTCTTTTATCTCGTCATACATTTCATCAATGTCTTCACCATCTGCAGAGGTAGTTGCCATATAAACTTATACTACTGTAGTAGGCGTGGGCTTCGTGTCTATCTTGGCCACAATAATGCGTTCACTGAGCTGTTTGTAGTAGCTTACCCGCACTCCTATTTTTTTAAATTCATTATTAAACATACTCCTGCATTACCCCTATTTGATTTTGTATTTATAACCCTCCTCCCATGAACCATGGACCTTGCCGTTGGTGGGGAGGCTTGCTTGCCTCAACGATACAGATAGCCATACCGTAGGTTCAACCACAACTGAGGGGTATCTGTTGAGAGGCCAGACAAACGTGTGGTTCCTGAAGAGGGGCAGCAGCCTTTCCAGTAGTTGCAGGGGCCACAGTCTGGATGATTGACTGATGTGGCCTTGTAACAACAACCAAAACAGCCTTGCTGTGCTGGTACTGCGAACGGCTGAAAGCAAGGGGAAACTACAGCCGTAATTTTTCCCGAGGGCATGCAGCTTTACTGTATGGTTAAATGATGATGGCATCATCTTGGGTAAAATATTTTGGAGGTAAAATAGTCCCCCATTCGGATCTCCGGGCGGGGACTACTCAAGAGGACGTCGTTATCAGGAGAAAGAAAACTGGCATTCTACGGATCGGAGCGTGGAATGTCAGATCACTTAATCGGGCAGGTAGGTTAGAAAATTTAAAAAGGGAAATGGATAGGTTAAAGATAGATATAGTGGAAATTAGTGAACTTCGGTGGCAGGAGGAACAAGACTTTTGGTCAGGTGAATAAAGGGTTATAAATACAAAATCAAATAGAGGTAACGCAGGAGTAGGTCTAATAATGAATAAAAAAATAGGAGTACGGGTAAGCTACTACAAACAGCATAGTGAACGCATTATTGTGGCCAAGATAGACACGACGCCCACGCCTACTACAGTAGTACAAGTTTATATGCAAACTAGCTCTGCAGATGACGAAGAAATTGAAGAAATGTATGATGAGATAAAAGAAATTATTCAGGTAGTGAGGGGAGACGAAAATTTAATAGTCATGGATGACTGGAATTCGAGAGTAGGAAAAGGGAGAGAAGGAAACGTAGTAGGTGAATATGGATTGGAGCTAAGAAATGAAAGAGGAAGCCGTCTGTTAGAATTTTGCACAGAGCATAACTTAATCATAGCTAACACTTGGTTCAAGAATCATAAAAGAAGGTTGTATACATGGAAGAACCCTGGAGATACTAAAAGGTATCTGATAGATTATATAATGGTAAGGCAGAGATATAGGAACCAGGTTTTAAATTGTAGGAGATTTCCAGGTGCAGATGTGGACTCTGACCACAATCTATGAACTGTAGATTAAAACTGAATAAATTGCAAAAAGGTGGGAATTTAAGCAGATGGGACCTGGATAAACTGACTAAACCAGAGGTTGTACAGAGTTTCAGGGATAGCAAAAGGGAACAATTGACAGGAATGGGGGAAAGAAATACAGTAGAAAACGAATGGGTAGCTCTGAGGGATGAAGTAGTGAAGGCAGCAGAGGATCAAGTAGGTAAAAAGACGAGGGCTAGTAGAAATCCTTGGGTAACAGAAGAAATATTGAATTTAATTGATGAAAGGAGAAAATATAAAAATGCAGTAAATGAAGCTGGCAAAAAGGAATACAAACGTCTCAAAAATGATATCGACAGGAAGTCCAAAATGGCTAAGCAGAAATGGCTAGAGGACAAATGTATGGATGTGGAGGCTTATCTCACTAGGGGTAAGATAGATACAGCCTACAGGAAAATTAAAGAGACCTTTGGAGAAAAGAGAACCACTTGTATGAAAATCAAGAGCTCAGATTGAAACCCGGTTCTAAGCAAAGAGGGAAAAGCAGAAAGATGGAAGTAGTATATAGAGAGTCTATACAAGGGCGATGTACTTGAGGACAATATTATGGAAATGGAAGAGGATGTAGATGAAGATGAAATGGGAGATACGATACTGCGTGAAGAGTTTGACAGAGCACTGAAAGACCTGAGTCGAAACAAGGCCCCGGGAGTGGACAATATTCCATTAGAACTACTGACGGCCTTGGGAGAGCCAGTCCTGACAAAGCTCTTCCATCTGGTGAGCAAGATGTACTAAACAGGCGAAATACCCTCAGTCTTCAAGAAGAATATAATACTTCCAATCCCAAAGAATGCAGGTGTTGACAGATGTGAAAATTACCGAAGGAACATTCGCCACAACTAGAAAGAGTCAATATCTGGTGTTTAACACAATATAAGTTAATTTATAAACGTCAATAACCATTTGACAATGATCTTGTTGATTCGAAACCGGTATCTACGTTGATTGTTTCTACTATAATGCATTATCAGCCGTGGCTTATGGCTGTTTTTACTTTTTAGTGAGAATTAATGTGAATTTCTTCTTATGGCTTTTCATGCACCTGTGTCCTCCTTGTGAAAATCAGCTCTCTCTAAAATCTGCATAATTACAAGCTGGTCACTTGAAGCGGTTACTTGACTGCATCCTTACGTCCGATTCCTTCACAAGTTTACGAACACATGCAGTAGTGACATCTTTGCTTAAATTCTGTCTCAATAAATAGGACAGGAAATGGCCTTTTAAACGATCTCTTTCAATATTATGAGTCTTTCAGTCAAGATACTCTCACTTATGCCGTAATCAGAGTGCGTTACTACTCGCGTGACGGTTTATTTTCTGAAAAAATAATCCGATGACTGTAGTTCTTCGCAGAGTGCTTAAGGTGATAATCCACAGACTCGTTCCAATAACTACCAGACTGCATTAGCACCAAAAGCCATCTGAAAGAGGAAGCGATGTTCAGGACCAAAGGAAATTAAGCTGAGTGGTCTCAGACGTAAACCTTATCACATGCAAGAATTACTGAAGTGTTATCTTAAAAGCGTGCTTCCGTAACCCAAGATTACTCTTACCTTGCAGAGATCGTTACGACGCGAAGCAGGAGCTAATTGCTCTCTCGCGAAAACTCAAGGGGAGCCGCACGAAACAATCCTACCGTCACAGGCGCCGATCAGTATGCGTTCAGATGAAGCGCTAGATTTTTTGAACACGATCTGAGGGAAAGTTATCTGTCTTGTTGAGAAACACGTCGCCAATTAGATATAACGCAACTAACGATAAGTTTCATAAACAAATAAAGCAACGTATTCAGTAACAGTTTTTTTTTTTTAAATTTTCATTATCTGGTGGCCCACAGCTACTATTGGCACTAGTTTTGATTGTTACTAATCGTCATGATGCTAGGCAAGCTTTTCAATTATAGTATCTGTATGGATACATACGTGATGTTCCGTCGCATTCTAGATGAAGTAAAAATCTTTAAATTGACAAAAAACTGAATGCACAAATTTTAAATTCTGTTCAGAACATCCAGTGCTTAGATTATTTATATTCAGTTTTACTGCCTATTTGCGGTGTTGGCGTCATGTAGATTGAGTTGGAACTTTATGATTGCACCCACATACATACTGCAATTGGTAAGGCTCTCATGCATGGTGAAGATTATTAACAATGGAAGCTTCCAGCTATAATTAATGATAATGTAAAGAAATTAAGGTGGTGAAACGTTATTTTCAGTTATTTTAATCAAGTTTAGAATGTGAGGTTTAGTGGGGTACCATGACACCGTAATTTCCAAATTGCTTATTGTAACAGAAATTACTCAATACGATTTCATATTCATTTTGTGAAAATGTAATAGGTTTTATCGTCCCATCTCGATTCTGGTTATGTACAACTCTCGATACGTCTTTCTGGTAAACAAGACGAAGTTCCAATAGAACACAGGTCTTTTAGCTATAAAGGACATGCTGATAAAAATTCCACGCATGTTCAGACACTGCTGATACAACGACGAAACAAAGATCTTATAAGAATGAAGAACACACACTTATTTCTGGCAAAAAGTAAAGTATTTGACGTGAAATCACTTATTTCTTGGCGAAATTCCTCAATAACGGTATCTGAATCCGAGCGGAAGGATTCCACAGATGCCTGAGGAAAGGGAGATGGAAAGGATAATAACATATAAAGCAATAGCCCATGTGCGATCTACTACTTGCAAAGAATTAAGACACATACAGTCATTTCAAGAAGAAAGTGTGCGCCGTTATCTGTATGAAACAGAAGACACTATTATAGATATATGTTTACATAAAAATACGTATTATTACTAATTGCAAAATTACCTAACAGTTAATACAATCGCCGCAATTATCGATTATATGTTGGCACCTTTTTGGCATGCAAAAAACGAGATTTTCTGCATATTCTCGATATCGATCTCCATGTTGTCCTGATTTGATATGACAGCTGCTTCAAAGTATATACTGGCTTTCCTTTAAGCTTCATCTTAATAGACGACCAAACATTTGCGATCGGGTATGCATCCGGAGACATTGCAAGCCGATGCATCTTGGATCCTCGCTGTCTTGTCTCCACGCTGTACAGAGACGGCTGCGATGTTTTGGATCATTATCCTCCTGAAGCATCCAGTGTGCCTCGATCGAAGCAAATAATTTCTTAACGGACTTCAGAAGGCATTTTTGATAAATATATAAGTATTAATAAGTGGTGCTTCAATACCTTCGCTGCGCAGTGCCGATGGTACTGTTAGTGACGACTGTGCCGCTAAAGCGGAGTTATTGAACGCAGTTTTCCAAAATTCCATCACCATGGAATACTCCAGAATTTGAAACACGAACAGCTGACTTGCGCCATAGGGTGGTGGGGTTTCGGGTTCCGCTGAATAGATCAGGAGTTCACTACACTCAGCTGGCGCCTACATGGGTAGCGGAGGCTGTGTGGCGTGGACTGGGCAGTTTTTTAGGTTAGAAGGCTTCGGGAAAGTACAGAATGGGCTGCAATCTCAAAGGGTGCATGGCAAATACAGGACGTGCTTGGATCAAGGAACAGTCGGAATTGTAGTTGTAAATTGTTGTAGTTGTGCTGGGAAAGTCCCTGAGCTTCAAGCGCTAATAGAAAGCACAGAAGCTGAAATCGTTATAGGTACAGGAAACTGGCTAAAGCCTGAAATAAGTTCTGCAGAAATCTTTACGAAGTCTCAGACGGTGTTCTGGAAAGATAGATTAAGCAGAATTGGTGGTGGAGTGTTTGTGTCTGTCAGTTGTGGTTTATCTTGTAGTGAAGTAGATTCTCCGTGAGAATTGGTATGGTTGGAGGTTATACTTAACAGCCGAACTATGTTAATAATTGGCTCCTTCTACCGACCCCCAGACTCCGATGATTTAGTTGCTGAACAGTTCAGAGAAAATTTGAGTCTCGTAACAAATAAATACCCCACTCATACGGTTATAGTTGGTGGGAACTTCAATCTCCCCTCGATATGCTGGCAAAAATACTTGTTCAAAACCGGTTGTAGGCAGAAAACATCTTCCGAGATTGTCCTAAATGCTTTCTCCGAAAATTATTTCGAGCAGTTAGTCCACGAACCCACGTGAATTGTAAATGGTTGCGAAAACACACTTGACCTCTTAGCCACAAACAATTAGAGCTAATAGAGAGCAACATGACTGATACAGAGATTAGTGATCACAAGGTCGTTGTAGCTAGGCTCAATACCGTTTCTTCCAAATCCACCAGAAACAAACGCCAAATAATTTTATTTAAAAAAGTGGATAAAGAGTCACTAGAAGCCTTTCTAAGAGAAATCTCCATTCCTTCCGAACTATTCAAATGTAGACGAGATATGGCTCAAATTCAAAGATATAGTAGCAACAGCAATTGAGAGATTCATACCTCATAAATTGGTAATAGATGGAACTGATCCCCCATGGTACACAAAACAGGTCCGAACGCTGTTGCAGAGGCAACGGAAAAAGCACGCAAAGTTCAGAAGAACGCGAAATCCCGAAGATTTGCTAAAATTTACAGACGCGTGAAATGTGGCACGGACTTCAATGCGAGATGCCTTTAATAGGTTCCACAACAAAACATTGTCTCGAGATTTGGTAGAAAATCCGAAGAAATTCTGGTCTTATGTAAAGTACACAAGCGGCAAGACGCAGTCAATACCTTCGCTGCGCAGTGCCGATGGTACTGTAACCGACGACTGTGCCGCTAAAGCGGAGTTATTGAACGCAGTTTTCCGAAATTCCTTCACCAGGGAAGACGAATGGAATATTCCAGAATTTGAAACACGAACAGCTGCTAGCATGAGGTTCTTAGAAGTAGATATCTTAGGGGTTGTGAAGCAACTTAGATCGCTTGATACGGGCAAGTCTTCAGGTCCAGATTGTATACCGATTAGGTTCCTTTCAGATTACGCTGATAAAATAGCTCCCTACTTAGCAATATATACAACCGCTCGCTCACCGATAGATCTGTACCTACAGACTGGAAAATTGCGCAGGTCGCACCAGTGTTTAAGAAGGGTAGTAGGAGTAATCCATCGAACTACAGACCTATATCATTGACGTCGGTTTGCAGTATGGTTTTGGATCATATACTGTATTCAAACATTATGAATCAGCTCGAAGGGAACGATCTATTGATACGTAATCAACATGGTTTCAGAAAACATCGTTCTTGTGCAACGCAACTAGCTCTTTATTCGCACAAAGTAATGGCCGATATCGACAGGGGATCTCAAGTTGATTTCGTATTTCTAGATTTTCAGAAAGCTTTTGACACCGTTCCTCACAAGCGACTTCTAATCAAGCTGCGGGCCTATGGGGTATCGTCTCAGTTGTGCGACTGGATTAGTGATTTCCTGTGAGGAAGGTCGCAGTTCGTAGTAATAGACGGCAAATCATCGAGTAAAACTGAAGTGATATCAGGTGTTCCCCAGGGAAGCGTCCTGGGATATCTGCTGTTCCTGATCTATATAAATGACCTGGGTGACAATCTGAGCAGTTCTCTTATGTTGTTCGCAGATGACGCTGTAATTTACCGTCTAGTAAAGTCATCCGAAGACCAGTATCAGTTGCAAAGCGATTTAGAAAAGATTGCTTTATGGTGTGGCAGGTGGCAGTTGACGCTAAATAACGAAAAGTGTGAGGTGATCCACATGAGTTCCAAAAGAAGTCCGATGGAATTCGATTACTCGATAAATAGTACAATTCTCAAGGCTGTCAATTCAACTTCAGTTGGAAAGACCACATAGATAATATTGTGGGGAAGGCGAGCAAAAGGTTTCGTTTCATTGGCAGGACACTTAGAAGATGCAACAAGTCCACTAAAGAGACAGCTTACACTACACTCGTTCGTCCTCTGTTAGAATATTGCTGCGCGGTGTGGGATCCTTACCAGGTGGGATTGACGGTTGACATCGAAAGGGTGCAAAAAAGGGCAGCTCGTTTTGTATTATCACGTAATAGGGGAGAGAGTGTGGCAGATATGATACGCGAGTTGGGATGGAAGTCATTAAAGCAAAGACGTTTTTCGTCGCAGCGAGATCTATTTACGAAATTTCAGTCACCAACTCTCTCTTCCGAATACGAAAATATTTTGTTGAGCCCAACCTACATAGGTAGGAATGATCATCAAAATAAAATAAGAGAAATCAGAGCTCGAAAAGAAAGGTTTAGGTGTTCGTTTTTCCCGTGCGCTGTTCGGGAGTGGAATGGTAGAGAGAGAGTATGATTGTGGTTCGATGAACCTTCTGCCAAGCACTTAAATGTGAATTGCAGAGTAATCATGTAGATGTAGATGTAGATGTATATTGCACTTATTTTAAACGGCACTGACAAAAGGAACACTCGACTGTCAGACTGTTCATCTATACACTGCACAAAAGCGCATTAATTACAGATTATACCTTTACCAGAGATGTCGCTGTGAACGTTACAATTAAAATTATGGCGTACACTTTCTTGTGGAACTGACTTTATTACCGTAGCGGTGGGTTTGGACTGAAGTGCAATATGGATGAAGAATGTGGACTTGGAGAAAAAGTCATACAGTTCTACATAGACGTAAGACTTACATCTATAACCCACTTAATTCGCCTTCTGTGTCAGTGTCATTCCATATTTATTGAAGTAGATAATCTCATTAATCGGCAACTAACATGACTTTTGCAGTGACGCCAATTGATTATAAAACGTATTTTTATTGAATTCTAAAGACGCCTGCCTTAATGACTTAGACATATAAAACGGTAATATTTAGCAGGTCAAGTCACTTGAATTGTAACGAATTTCCGTACAATCCTGCTGCTCATGACCATTACTACGTAGGCAATAGGACTCAGCGGAAATGTAGAGTACGTGCACATCCATATTCATTTCAGTATTGCGTATTTGCCAACACCGACTCAAAGGAAGGCCTCGGCACTTGTTCGTGACGTCACGTCAGCTAGGCTCGGCGAACGCCAGGTCTGTAGCAGGCAGAAACGATTGGGCGTGCTTATCACTATAAATCTCTTATTTTTGGACAAAATGTTTGGTATTGTTTTGGATTCTGCAGGTTTATTTAGATGAAAGATTTTCTTACTATCGTAAAGCTACAAATGAAGATCATAGTTCTGTATTACTGAATCCTGTCGAAACAAACGTAGATCAATATGAGAAGATGCTTTGCCCCATTGCAAGCAACGGAAATTTTACATTCAAGTAACTATATTTACTTGATCCATTTCGATACCGAAGCTTACCCCAACCCCCTTACAATGAACTTGTTTCTTTTATTTATTTATTTATTTTCGTTGACATCGTCACTGGAAATGTGAACTAATTTACATGTGTAAATGTCCAACTTTTGCCAGTCGTTAGATTACAGTCGTTTTCAACGAAAGGAATCGTAAACAGGAAACAAAATAGCTTCATACATCGAAATTACTGCTGAGCTTAAACATTTTTAAACATGCACATTAGAAAAGGTAAATATTCCCCTTTTGCAACTGAAAGGAGAAACTTTATAAGATAGAAAAATTTTATTTGATAAAACAAGTATCTCTCTTTTACCTCTTCTTCTGTCCTCCACCCCCTCCCCCAATGTGTACAATCGCAAGTTATTTCATTAACATTCAGTGCTCTTCAACCCATAGTCAACCAAGATATCTAAAGAAGAGCACCAATATGTTCACAGTTTCCTGTAAAAGCAACCCAGTACAAACGTAACTTCCTCAGATTTACAAATAAGGTAAAGAAGCACGAATTCTGTTGCTGCTGGACCATGAAGTTGTTTTTGTATGTCAATCTTTAAAACAAGTGGAAATTTAAGTTCAGGAGTACACTATTTGCTAACAAGTGTAATGAACTGCACAATTAATTGATTGCAGAAATCCCTCAGAACAATGTGTGTTCGTCAACTACCGCCAATAGTTTCACATTTTCCTGTGTCAGAGAGGGAGACACCACCATTATGAGTATCCCTGCAACAGACCTGGCGTTGGCCGTGCCTAGCTGACGTGACGTCACGAACAAGCGCCGAGGCCTTCCTTTGAGTCGGTGTTGATGTGGCACACATTGCAGTACTTGGAAACGCCTTTAGGTATGGACCTTTATCCTGGCAACCACGAATGGCGTCGTTCAGGCTATGCGTTGGAGTAGCCACTTGTGGCGTTGTGTGCACACTGCTATACACGGAGACGCGTTTCCCCAATGGGTCGTGAAAGGTACTGCGGACGAACCATCCACAGAGTTTACAGAACCGATAACACGTCTCGCCCAAGATTGTTTGCGACCGCAATTGTCTATAGATGTGGTTTACGACTGTATAAGACTCACCTGCCTTTCAGGCTTTGCTTCCGTAAATGACCATGCGTTAAACAGCTGCATTTCTATTAACAATGCCCAAAGTTAATCGCAAAAAATCGGTGCTATTTAAGCAGAAGTGGCTTATTTAATAATATTCAGTGCCTTCCTAGATGAAATATCGATGCCTAACCAGCAAACCGTGTTTCGGACATTTTGTGGGAAGATAAAATTTTACGACTGGGTGCGAATCGAAAGCAACACTGTACCAGATAAACTATGCACATGCTGACGGAAGCGTTATCGTATATTGTACGCTCTGAGACAAAATGAAAAAAAAGGCGTACCACGAATGAATTTTTCCGAATCGTAAGCATATTTGTAGGTTTGATGTAGATGTATAGGAAAAGGAATGATTACAATTTCAGACTCACTGGTTTACTTAGTCAAGAGAAAGATCTTCACAAACTGAGCAAGCAGAACAAACGCCTTCTGAACTGACGATCTTTGTTGGCAAGTACGCCACGCTGATATATGACTGAATACTACAATGAAATTCAGTCTAAGATAAAAAAGCGACTCACGGTGTAGGAATTACCCAAACGCCAAGGAAATCGGTAGATATGATACATACTACAGACACACTAATGACTACATTTCAGAAAAAAATTAATTTAAGACGAAGAGCTTCACAAACTGAGCAAGTCTGTACCGCGTTGATCCACCTCTGGCCCTTACGCAATCAATTATCGTTGGTTATATTCCTGAGGAATACGATGCCAAATTCCGTCCAATTGGTCCTTCATATCATCAACGTCTCGAGCTGCTTGGAGGGTCCTGCCTATAATGCTCCAAAAGTTCTTAGTTTGGGAGAGATACGGTGATCTTTCTGGACGAGGTAGGGTTTGACAAGCACAAGACAAGCAGCAGAAATCCTCACTGTGTGTGTGAGGGCGTCATCTTTTTGAAATGTAAGCCCAAGATTGCTCGCCATGGAGGGCAACAAAACGGGGCGTATAATAACGCCGCTGTACTGTAAGGATGCCGTTGATGTCGACCACAGCCCAGACTATCACACCCGGTTGTCGGGCCGCACGGCGAGCGGCAGTCAGGTTACCATCCCACCGCTCTCCGGTGCGTAATGGGAAACATCTTCAATTTGAAATCTCATTGTCCAGAGCAGAACTGCCTTCACTGACGAGAGTCGGTTGTACGTAAGCCTCTATAACCAGCGAAATTGTCATCCTGAGTGATGGTGGTTACTGACAGTCTGGAACACTTCATTATTCAAAAAATAGTTCAAATGGCTCTGAGCACTATGGGACTTAACATCTGAGGTCATCAGTACCCCAAAACGTAGAACTACTTAAACCTAACTAACCTATGGACATCACACACATCCAAGCCCCAGGAAGGATTCGAACCTGCGACCGTAGCGGTCGCGCGGTTCCAGACTGAAGCGCCTAAAACCGCTCGGCCACACCATCCGGCCACTTCATTATTCTTTATTTTCCCTGTGACGCACCTAGTCACAGAAACATAACATATGAAACCGAGCGAGCTCTGCTATAGCACTCAGTCGGTGTGCAGCACGGTGACTTACGGAATATGACGAGAAAATATCGTAGCTGTAGCCAATTCGATTTTCATACGCAGTTTCACTTCACATGTCGAGCGAGCCATTGGTTTTACTCGGTATACACATGAACAAATACACATTCAGTTACATTAGGATCCAAACTTTTTTTTTGTCTGGAACATATCGTGCCAGAATTAACTAAAATAGCAGTTCCCGTTACACTATTCTCCCCAAAGATTTCGTAAGGTTGACGTTGACCGTAAAGCAACAAGCTGAAACTCGAAGCTCCCATCCTAAAATTTCCAACTGACACTCCTTTAGCCCCACTACCATCTCGCCCCGTATTGAGCTGAAAAACCACTGACTCTTGATTGAGTTAAGATGCATTACCTTTAGTGGTGCGAAATGAAAATAAAGTATCTGTTGCAATTAAAGCACTTCCGAACATTGTTTTTTGGGAAATTTCTCTTTTGGAGAAGAGTGTGGATAAATGTATCAAAATAATAAAATCTTAAAAACAATCGTAGTACAAAAATTCCTTAGACATATACATATCTGTCCTTCACTTGTGTGGCCATATTTTCTGTAATTACTCTACAATTCCTGAAGGTATTTTTATTTCGTCGTTACTACTGCAGTAAAATGCGTATTTTTCTCATCTCACGCGTTTCGTTTTACTGAAGTGAAGCTTGATCAGTAGTGGCAGTTTCTGCTTGGTTTTCTGGATGTAGGCGAAAAACCAATCAGAAATTACCGCCACTCGCGATGGTTTACATCAAAAGAGCGAACCTTTTTCGGTGAGAAACATGCATGTTCTTGTAGCTGTTAAGACGGAAGAAAAATATCTTCAGGAATACAAACATGCACCAAGATACCTGTAAATCAAACATTGTGTCAATTGTAAAACTTGCAACAAAAAAGAAATAAGGATTGAAAGAATTAAAACAGTACATCTGATACCAGTGGCCGGATGAGTGCTTCAGCATTACGGCTGAAACAGCTGCTCTGCGGTACACTAGAATATCCAGCCTACAGAAAATTTTAAAATCGTTTGCCACACTCGCCGTGATATCAGTTGCAGTAGAGGCAGGTCCCCACCTAAAACTGTTTTCATTCTCTCACCACAACGAAACACGCACTTCTTTAAAATTAGGTGGGCAGTAAGTTGTACGTCAGTAGCGTCAAGATGGGGTGGACGGGTACATTGCTTTGGAACATCATAAAACGTTGTTTTAAAACCATGACGCCTATCTCATTGTTTTCTATTCATCAGTCTTCTGGTTGTTCTTATGTGGATCGCCAAGAATTCCTGTCCTGTGCCAAACTGTGCAACTCAGAGTAGAGCGCCTTCCCCTACAGTTTTTACCTTCTACAGTTACCTCTAGTGTCATGCAGCTTATTTCCTCATGTCTCATTATGACTTATCATTCTGTCCATCTCCTCAATACTTACTTTATCAGTCCACCTAATTTTTAGTTCTGTAGTACCACATCTCAAACGCTTTGATTCTCTTCTCTTACGGTATTCGTACTATCCATCATTCACTGCCAACCAATGCTAAGTTCCAAACGTAAATTCTCAGAAATTTGTTTCTCAAATTAAGGCCTAGATTTCATACTAGAAGGCCTTATTTCCCCAGGAACGCCCTCTTTGCTAGCGCTAGTTTGCCTTTTTTATATCTTCCTTGCATCGTCCGTCACGGGTAGCAGAATTCCTTAACTTCATCTACTTCGTGGCCACTAAGTTTGAAGTTAGGTTTTTCGCTGTTCTCATTTCTGCTATTTCACTTTATTTTTCTCTTTCTCCTGTTTACTCTGAATCCATGTTCTGGATTCATTAGGATTTCAATCCATTTAACACATCCTGCAGTTCTTTCTCACTTTCGATGAGGATTGCCATATCATCAGCGAATCTTATCATTGATATCATTTCACCACGAATTTTAATCCCTCTCCTCAACTTTTCTTTTATTTCCGTCATTACTTCTTGGGATGTATAAGTGGAACAGTAGGGGTGAGATACTTCATCTCTTCCTTACAACCATTTTAATCCGAGCATTTCGTCCTTGGTCTTCCACTCTTGAGTCTTGTAAATATTGTATATGACTCGTGTGTCCCTGTATTGATTCTCATTTTTCTCATATTGGCCTGTGATGTTTTCTTTCCACCTATCCGATCTCTCCTCTACTGTTAATAGTAGTAGTCCTATTGCACAATCAATTATGTGGAAACGCTGTAGTGCATACATCTCAAAAGGCCGCACGCAGAATTTCGTTCTTTGGGGGGGCGTACGATTTTTGGTGCTCGATTGCTATTTGACCTAGGAACATTGGGGGAAAAGATCTTGCTTCATTCCGCACCAGCGGCCATTTGTATATTCACTCGAACATCTGTCTTACTGTAGCTATGTTACATTGTGTTACGCAAGGTCTGGACGACGAACAAAAGCTGGAGCATAGGCCACCTGTGCGAAACGATTAATTCCTTTTGTAAAATACTTTAATCGAGCTGAAATCAACCTCAGTTAATGGCATCGTTTGTATGTGCACCGTTCGGAATTTATGTGCAAAAAACACGTTTCCTGGGAGGCCTCTGGAGCGCTCCGCTTCTGTACGTTAAAATTGCACGAATATATTAAAACTTTGCACGAATATAGTTCCAATTTTGAGTATCCATTGTTAGGATGCGACGGTTCATTGTCGAGGTAAATGTAGCACCTATAATTCGTTTATGCGTCAACCGAAGCCGCGGAAACGGTTTGAAGTGAATTATATAAAAAAAAATTATTTTTACGATAAAATTGAAAATTCGCTTTCAAAAATCTAGCTTCATCCGGAATTTACATGCAAAAACATGTTTTTTTGAGTATTCTATGCGCCCGACTTTGTACGTGCAAAAATCATGTTTTACCGGGAGGTATTTAGAACGGGGCACTTCTATAGTTTAAGCTTGTACGAATCGCTTCAAACTTTGCACGAAGGCAGATAAATTAATAAAGTGAACAGAAAATGTTTTTACCCAACGATTTATAGTCGTTATCAAGATACAATGGTTTTGAGATAAATATGGTATGTAAGGACCCAAGTTTTTGTGCTAGATTTTTGAAGCACGTCACTTCTATCCTTTAAACTTGTATGAATCGATTCAGACTTTGCACGAAGGTAGACAAATGGATAAAGTTAAAACATTTTGGTTTATCCTATAATCTTCATCGCCGGCCGCGGTGGTCTAGCGGTTCTAGGCGCTCAGTCCGGAACCGCGCGGCTGCTCCGGTCGCAGGTTCGAATCCTGCTTCGGGCATGGATGTGTGTGTTGTCCTTAGGTTAGTTAGGTTTAAGTAGTTCTAAGTTCTAGGCGACTGATGACCACAGATGTTAAGTCCCATAGTGCTCAGAGCCATATAATCTTCATCCGTTGCGGAGATACAATGGTTTAAATTCGAGCTAGATGCAGCACGTAAAATTCGTTCTTACATGAAACGAATGCTCAGGAACGTTGTAATCTGAATCAAACAAACAAATATATATTTAGGATAGAACTGAAAACTTGCTTTCAAAAATTGAGCTTCATTTGGATTTTAAGTACACGTCTTTTGAGTTCGTTTTACGAGCACCATTTCCATGCTGCAAACTGCTACGGATTGGTGGTTCAAACTATGTAAGAAGGCAGATAAATACATGGTTTTTGAATTTTTTCCGTTGGCGCGATGTAGCGGTACCAGTTAGCACATAAAATTTACGAAAAGTCTTTAAAAACTGCTATGCTATCTTGTAAATATTTATTTTTGGACAAAACAATCTTAAGTTCGTCAGTTTTCACACAGGATTGAGAAGCTGATAGTATTTTATTCTACTTACACTGTTTCGCAGTTCTTCACCTTATTTCAGCTAATCATACTCATGCTTAGTTCGGATTGGTTGTTGCAGCATCCCTCGATAGACTAAATGTTGGGAACCAGGATGCAAAATGCTGCTATCATAGCACAAAGAAATGTGAATATGTCAAGGGCAGCAGAAGAAGGGAACTAGCTTTTCGACTTACGGGGCAGCTTCAAACAGATTTAAATCAAAACATCTTGAACATTCGAGTTTTGTTACGAGTTAACTCTGGTTCCCCAGCGCAGTGAGATCGACTAGCCGTAAGGTGATGGAACAGCTGTTTCTTGTAATTTACAAGGTAGAGAAAATTCCCCACCCATGGTAGACAATGTACTTGATTGTCAGAAACAGTCTGAGACGGCTGTAGCGGTGTTGCAGGGTAGATTGTGCTGAGAAATAAGTGTTAAAAAAGAAAAAACCTCGCTACGTTCCGCCGTTTCACAGTTAATTAGCATTGAAGTTAGCCAGTTGGGCCGTTCGTGCTCATATTCAAGAGGCCCACCACAGACGGGGGCATCAAACGTGTTCTTCGTTTGATTTCCTAAAACCGAACAAGAGAGCGATATAAAAGTTGGACAATGGACGCTAGCAAGGATCGAATACGAGCCAAAGGCTGAGCAGTCTCGTGCACCATCATCTGCACTGTGACAACAACTGACACTAACTGTACCCGGTGGGCCGCTGGAATCTGCTCGCACAACAACGTCGTTGGCTAACTTCAATGCCAATTGCCTCGGTAACGGCGCAACTTATCGAACTTTTGCCTGCACAGATATTTCTCAGGACAGCCTACCCGGCTCCTTAGATTTTCAGACTATTTCTGACCACTCTATATAATATCTTCTGGCTGTAGAGTCAACATGTAAGAGCAAAAAAATTTTTCCGGTTGGATAAAATTCTTGGGGATAGACTAGTTCCTGGGGAACACCGAAAGAACTTTTTCGATTTTTGGGTGGGGGAGCTGATGTTTTCCCCGAGGAGATCATATCTCTCCTAAGCCCACCCCCTCTTACATGTGTGTTGAATGGAGTAGGAGTAAGAAGATATGGACATAAATTTATGTACTTCTAGAGAATGGGATGAATCTACAATAGGAAGTATCCGATAGTGGGGGTACATTCATCCTAAACTTGGGTCACGTGCTGTGTCTTACCGCAGGACATGGCGAATCCCATGCTGGATCACATGATGGCATGTGTCATCTTATATGACGTCAGGCATCATGTTACTTTACTTCACGCAATGCATTGTATTTGAGGACATCGGTACTAACAAGTAATAAAGAGCGAATATGTCAACATAATTTGCTATAAATGTCTTTGAAGCTGTCAGATATGTCGGAAACCTAGTTACGTTCTTGTTGCATCCTGACTCTGCCCAGGAGATATTCGCCTTTTATGTGCTATGACAGGAACATCTTTCATTTTGATTTCCAGTGAGACTTTTTAACGTACGAGAAGCTTGATTGCTGCAGAGCACTGAGTAGTGATATAGAGGCAGTGACTATGTGACCCTTGTCTCAAGCGTGTAAGCAAGGCAGGAGGCACTTTTTATACTGTAAGTTACTTCATTTATGAATCGGTGTTGTATAATGTGTGCTTCCAAGCAGGTTGTGATGTGCAAGGCAATATATGTAAACATTCGACGTGTGTGTTTGGGAACAAGTATCAATCCCCTCATAGCAAGAAACACTTCTTAAATGTGACACACACATCACCAACGCTATGAACGTAATTTATCAGCATATGTGATATGTACTCGTAATCATGTTCACCAATGTGTTTTACGTTTTACTGTACCTATGGTTCTTAATTCACTTACGTTTCGAAATAGCCAATGGCTGAAACTGCCTAGTAATGTGAAACATAGAAATAGTTCAATGTCAGTAAGCAATGCAACACATTTTTGTCTCGACCGGTTGAAAAAATGCAAACATTGCTGTGGGTCGTCGTGGATGTTTCTCCTTCAGACACTACAGTTTCATGAAGTTTCGCTTGGTGCCCGCGCTATACTTACGTTTCAAAATGGCGCCTGTAACGTATCTGCGTTCCAAGCAGAAAGTTTTAACTGAGATCCTTTCGGTAGATATTCATAGAAGCTTGCAGAACGTATTGAGAGACCTGACATTGAACAAAAGCACGGTGAGTCGTTAGGTGACGCATCTGTCGTCATCGCAACAAGGTCGCACACACCTGTCCTATCTCCCGCCTACCAGTCGGCCGCACCCAGTTGTAGCTCTTTCAATATTGGAAAGAGCGGACACTCTCATTCGAGGCCCTCCACGGATCACAATCAGACCCTCGATGCACAACTGGACGTCTCTGTTGGTAGTGCTGTCGCATTCGTCCACCAGCTGTGATAATCTACATTTATACTCCGCAAGCCACCCAACGGTGTGTGGCGGAGGGCACTTTACGTGCCACTGTCATTACCTCCCTTTCCTGTTCCAGTCGCGTATGGTTCGCGGGAAGAACGACTGTCTGAAAGCCTCCGTGCGTGCTCTAATCTCTCTAATATTACATTCGTGATCTCCTCGGGAGGTATAAGTAGGGGGAACCAATATATTCGATACCTCATCCAGAAACGCACCCTCTCGAAACCTGGCGAGCAAGCTACATCGCGATGCAAAGCGTCTCTTGCAGAGTCTGCCACTTGAGTTTATTAAACATCTCCGTAACGCTATCACGGTTACCAAATAACCCTGTGACGAAACGCGCCGCTCTTCTTTGGATCTTCTCTATCTCCTCCGTCAACCAGATCTGGTACGGATCCCACACTGATGAGCAATACTCAAGTATAGGTCGAACGAGTGTTTTGTAAGCCACCTCCTTTGTTGATGGACTACATTTTCTAAGCACTCTCCCAATAAATCTCAACCTGGTACCCGCCTTACCAACAATTATTTTTATATGATCATTCCACTTCAAATCGTTCCGCACGCATACTCCCAGATATTTTACAGAAGTAACTGCTACCAGTGTTTGTTCCGTTATCATATAATCATACAATAAAGGATCCTCCTTTCTATGTATTCGCAATACATTACAGTTGTCTATGTTAAGGGACAGTTGCCACTCCCTGCACCAAGTGCCTATCCGCTGCAGATCTTCCTGCATTTCGCTACAATTTTCTAATTCTGCAACTTCTCTGTATACTACAGCATCATCCGCGAAAAGCCGCATGGAACTTCCGACACTATCTACTAGGTCATTTATATATATTGTGAAAAGCAATGGTCCCATAACACTCCCCTGTGGCACGCCAGAGGTTACTTTAACGTCTGTAGACGTCTCTCCATTGATAGCAACATGCTGTGTTCTGTTTGCTAAAAAGTCTTCAATCCAGCCACACAGCTGGTCTGATATTCCGTAGACTCTTACTTTGTTTATCAGGCGACAGTGCGGAACTGTATCGAACGCCTTCAGGAAGTCTAGAGAAATAGCATCTACCTGGGAGCCTGTATCTAATATTTTCTGGGTCTCATGAACAAATAACGCGAGTTGGGTCTCACACGATCGCTGTTTCCGGAATCCATGTTGATTCATACATAGTAGATTCTGGGTTTCCAAAAACGACATGATACTCGAGCAAAAAACATGTTCTAAAATTCTACAACAGATCGACGTCAGAGATATAGGTCTATAGTTTTGCGCATCTGCTCGACGACCCTTCTTGAAAACTGGGACTACCTGTGCTCTTTTCAAATCATTTGGAACCCTCCGTTCCTCTAGAGACTTGCGGTACACGGCTGTTAGAAGGGGGGCAAGTTCTTTCGCGTACTCTGTGTAGAATCGAATTGGTATCCCGTCAGGTCCAGTGGACTTTCCTCTGTTGAGTGATTCCAGTTGCTTTTCTATTCCTTGGACACTTATTTCCATGTCAGCCATTTTTTCGTTTGTGCGAGAATTTAGAGAAGGAACTGCAGTGCGGTCTTCCTCTGTGAAACAGCTTTGGAAAAATCTAGGGTGTGTGCCCATGTGTTCTTCGCCGCCTTGTGAAAGACTATTAAGAGCAGCGAATGACCATCTGTGCGGAGTTGCTTGCGCATTACGAGTTTGGACGTGCCAATTTTTTTCGAACACCGTCACAGGCGATGAAACATGGATTCACCACATCGAACCGGAAATAAACGGCAGTCCATGCAGTGGCGCCACACTACATCAGCTGCGAAGAAAAAGGCCAAAGCAGCACTCTCAACCGGTAAAGACAAGGCGACGGTCTTCTGGGACTCTGAGGCCCCGCAGTATTAGACGAGGTGTATAAGGCGCTGCAGTCATGGACTGTGCGGCTGGTACCGGTGAAGGTTCGAGTCCTCCCTCGGGCATGGGTGTGTGTGTGTGTTTGTCCTTAGGATAATTCAGGTTAAACAGTGTGTAAGCTTAGAGACTGATGACAGCAGTTAAGCCTGTAACCTCCCAGCAAAATATTTGTTAAATATAAAAATGGAAATGGAGCCAAGCGTAACCTTCTAACAGAAATTAAGGAATGAAAATTGACCATAAACCCAAACAATAATATTGATTAAATAATGAACCATGTAGGAAATGTAACTTCCTAACAGAAATAATAATGTCTGGTAAATTATATAACGACAGCAGCGCTGACCTTCGGCCCTGTATTCTGAATAAAACAAGCAAAAATTCTTACTTCAATAAAACTGCACTTATATCTGCTCTTAGTTGTACATTCTTGGACACAGCTTCGTGCAATGCTGGCGTATATATTTTCTCTTTTTTTTTTAGATTATTGAAAGGAGTGATGATCCATTGGAAATGTTCTTTAAATTGAAATGAATGTTTTTCTTTAAAAGAGTTACTTTATAAAAAATTATTATTGGGGCACTTTTTTAACAAATTAATTACAATTAACATACATTATTAGATATGCGCAATGCTGCTTCTTTACCTTCTACAACAATACTCATCGTCCAGAATCCTAACCAGAGTCGCGAGCAGAGCACACTGCCGACGCATGCCGACTCCCGCAGACTACTACCGTCCTCTCGCTACTAAAGCCGACGGACTACTACTGTCGACTGACTACTACACCAGACTGACTCCTACTGTCGACTCGCGCAGTCAAGCGGAGACACGCGACAAGCAACAACTAACAATAAACTACTCTCTGGTCAGAGATTATGTCATGCCTCGCCCATCGCCGGCGAAGCATACACCTTACAAGCCCCATAAGATTTCACACACATTTGAACATTTTTTTTGGGGGGGACTCAGAAGGAATTACGCAGATTCCAGCCCTCCCTCATGTTGGTACGATCAACTCTGAGTGTACTGTGATACCCTCAGGAAACTGAAGAAACGACTTCACGAGTTCGTCGCCACAATAATTGAAAGGAACTACTCCCTTTCCACGAGAATGCAACCTCATACCAGCCTGCTCACCCGAGAGGAGCTTCCAAAACTTCATTGGACTGTTCCTCCTTATCCACGCGCTACAGCCCGGCTCTCGCACATTGCGACTTTCATGTGTTTGGCCCTGTGAAGGATGCAGTACTTGGATAATGTGGTGTTTTTTGATGCAGCAAGATATTGACCAGTAGAGTGGTAAAAGGCGGGCGTACGAGTCCGTACAGTAAGGTTGCGTAAGACCGTCGCAATGAACAGAGATTATGTTGAAGAGCAAGGTTGTGTAGCCAATAGAGTGGGAAATGATGTGGTGCATTGGAACCATGAATAAAACTAACGTGCACTCAGAAAAAAGTGTTGTATTATTTATTGAATGCTCCTCGTAAAACTGACACCCTATGGTGACTTTTAAAATAGTTCCATATTTTAGAACTTATTCAGGCATATTGTTAATATGTAGTAATCAATGTCCGCCAATGAAGTGCACCAAGATAATCGGCGGGTAAATTGTCCAGCGCACCGCACGATACTAGGAGTACGTGGTACGTGCCCACGGCCGCGACCTGGTCCTTGCCTGATGTTGCGGAAGCTCCAGGACAACAGAGGAGAAGGAACGTTGCACGTCACAGGGTCGTGCGGCGCTTGCAAGCTGTGGAACGCTGTCGGCAGAGCTTTGCTGCAGCAGCGTCAGTTTCGCATCCCTCTTTGTCAAACCCGCGGTGCTGCGACAACAGCGGCTGACACCGCCGCCTGCGCGTGACGTCACTCGTAAACACCGCCCTTTGGAGCCACCGCTCGCGGTCCCGCCACCTCCCACGTCTGCCTCTTAACCAGGTCTCTGTGCTACGTGGCTGCGCCTTCTCCGGGATCCTGTCTTCATTCCCACGCTGCACTGCTGTAGCATTGCAACCAGTACGAGGAAAATACTAGAGTGGGCACCTGAAGAAGGCGGTGAGGTCGGATGTCGAATACTGTGCACAAAAAGAAAAACTAAGTACCAAGTGCGAGTTGGACTGAGACTCAGAGATTCAGTACGGACTTAATAATTATGTATATACGTAGTTCATCCATCCCGCGAATCCAGAATCTTGACGACATTTGTCTGTTATCGATATCGAGTTTGTGTTTTTTCTCTATTTCTCATTTTCTGTTATAACTCCTGAGAAAATCATGTCTTAACAGACGGACAGACTGACAGTCGGATGACAAATGACAAAAAATGATTCGTTTCCTGTGATTATTATTAAACAAATTATCGATTTTCGTATTCTACTTCTGAAGAGAAACCTTGCTTCTTGCCAAATTTATTTATGCTATGTAATCGGGAAGTGCCCTACAGATTTTGTTGAGCGAGTTTGTCGGCCGGTGTGGCCGAGCGGTTCTATGCGCTACAGTCTGGAACCGCACGACCGCTACGGTCGCAGTTTCGAATCCTGCCTCGGTCATGGATGTGTGTGATGTCCTTAAGTTAGTTACGTTTAAGTAGTTCTAAGTTCTTGGGGACTGATGACCTCAGAAGTTAAGTTCCATAGTGCTTAGAGCCATTTGAAACAATTGAACGAGTTTGCGGGTATCAAAATATGTGACGGAAGTGGCCGTCCCTTTTGTTAGCATTGACTTAGAAGCTTAAACTTTTTATACCACCAATGGAACATAGACCTCACTATGTGACATTAATTTCAAGGTGTATTTCCTTCCCGTTCCTGAGAAACAGGTGTCTTAACAGACGGACAGATGGACATACAAACGCACAACACACACTAAAGAAATGCTTCTTTCAATGCGATACAACTTCAAATTAACAATTTTCGGATTTTCGAATTTTCTTACTTGTACTGTGAAACTTTGCTTGTCGCCAAATTTCGTGATTCTACGTCAGCGAGAAGTACCTTACACGTTTTGCCGAGGGAGTTTATGAGTATTAAAATATATGTTATAGACGGACGTATCTTTTGATTGTACTCCCTTAGAAACTTAAAGTTTTTGCACTGCCAAGAGATCACAGACCTTAGGATATGATATAAATTTCAACAACATACGTCCATCCGTTTCTGAGGAAAAGTAGTCTTAAAAGTAGGACAAACAGACTGACAGACAGCCAGACAGACACATAGGCAATGAAGTGAATCTATAACCGTTCCGTTTTTACCGACAGAGGTATGTAACCCCAAAACGCATTCGGCTATACATCTGGAAGCCAACCATTAAGGAAAATACTGCAAACTATGTAACGCGCATATTTTCATGCCTTATTTTATCACCAAGCAGGCTACACCAGTCTAACGAGTAGCTGAGGTGTGTGTGATTAATTCTGTAAGTAGCTATTTAATTTATTTTATTTATTCTCTGCCTTATGGTAAATAGAATGTCATGTGTTGTATGATGTTGCTATAGTATTCTGTAGATGAAATTGTATGTAACTTTTGCGTATTCTGACATATTGGTCCAATAGAGGAAGTTTTATCTATGATAAATTTTCTTATGCGGGAGAATGAAATGAAAGAAATAAGTCTCAGACAGGAATCGGATGTGTTAACATGCGTGGAAGAGGCATGACTGATGAACAGTAAAAGAAATCTGTATATCTGGCAAAGAGGAGGTGTTTTCTTAATAGCAACGAATGCAAGGTGAAATGGAGGAAGAGAATTGAAAATTAGAATTATATATTAATACCTTCAGCTGCAGACGGGGACAGGTGAAAATGTGTGCCACGACCGGGACTCGAACCCGGGATCTCTTGCTTATATGGCAGACGCTCTATCCACCTTACTTTTTTAATCTCAATTTGTTCGCTTTTGTTCGTTGCATCTGCTCGGGGCGGACGTCGTAAGACATCCGTTTAAGTTCGTTGTTGATCGATTAAGTCGGTTTTTTTTATTACACAGGGCAGCTAACCCTCTGACCGAAAACGCTGAGATATCGTGCTGGCTCCTGTATCTGAGCCACCGAGGGCACAGAGGATAGTACGACTGCAGGGACTACCTCGCGCACGCCTCCCGCGAGTCTCACATTCTCACCTCATATGTCCACACACTACATTCGTAGAGTCCCTACCCAACACACTCATTACTCGTGGAGGACATCGTGGTCGTGCGGTAGCGTTCTAGCTTCCCACTCCCGGGTTCCCGGGTTCGATTCCCGGCGGGGTCAGGGATTTTCTCTGCCGCCGGCCGAAGTGGCCGTGCGGTTCTGGCGCTGCAGTCTGGAACCGCGAGACCGCTACGGTCGCAGGTTCGAATCCTGCCTCGGGCATGGATGTGTGTGATGTCCTTAGGTTAGTTAGGTTTAACTAGTTCTAAGTTCTAGGGGGCTAATGACCTCAGAAGTTGGGTCCCATAGTGCTCAGAGCGATTTGAACCATTTTTTGATTTTCTCTGCCTCGTGATGACTGGGTGTTGTGTGACGTCCTTAGGTTAGTTAGGTTTAAGTAGTTCTAAGTTCTAGGGGACTGATGACCATAGATGTTTAGTCCCATAGTGCTCAGAGCCATTCGTGGAGGACATTCTTACTAAGCCCCGTAAGAGTTCCGGTAATATGTGTGCATCTACACAGAAGAAGGAGGTCATGTCCGGTATTGCCAGAACTAGATACTTATATTGATATGGTGTCTGTCCTTTCGGACTGAATTCTGAACCAGGTTGCAAAAGATAATTAACTAATGTCAGGACCAAAGCGTACTTGATGTAAAAACTGAATACTAATAAAAGTAATGACTTGCTAATTTAACCTGCAGTTCTTTGGAGTGCAGAACTGTATCTGGACACTCTAACCCCACACCTTGCTCCTAAACAGCTTAAATTTTTACAGCGTACGATTTATGAAGAGACGCAACGCCGGAGCAAGCGTAGAAACTTTATTTCTCAAATTGTCTTTATTAATTTTGCAATGACAAGATAGCAAGTGCCAGCTTGTTCTGGAGAGTCAAATGTGTCCAGGGTGCCGAGAGCAAGCGCCATTGACCTCTGCGACGGCAGTAGGAGTAGAAGCCCCCCAGCGATATATACACAGAACCTAGCTTTGTTTTGGCGTCTGTGAACACAGCATCATAATAGAGTGCCATGTAGACGCTGATAATTTTAATAAACATAGCATCAGATTAATTCACTAAGCAAATATCGATTTCATTTCATTAATTAAACATGGAAAAGATGGTGACCACTATTTTGTCTTAGCACGGCGATCATCAAACATCTGTGGTGCGCTGACAACAAGGACTGTCCAACACTGAGACGACAACACAAGGTAAGACAAGTTAAACTTCTGCTGCTTAATACACATAGCTCAGCTTTGTATTGCGTAAACACTTATAGTATCTTAAGAACGTAATAACATCGAATTCATTATTGAAAGGGATTAACCTAATTTTATTGAATCTTATTTTACTATGAGCTGAAACCTTTCTCATAGCTACACTTAGAAGAACTATTAAAATATTACTATTTGTGTACAAAATATTTTTAAGAAGTATTTTCCAGGAGAAGTAACTTCGTAATTACTGAAGATTTTATTTTCACTAAATACGTTGAAGTTTAATAACAGGTAGATTAGATTCACGTTTGCTTAGCAACTATTGGAATGAAGCCATAACACATCACGCGATACTGCAGAAGTGCCAAAATTGACGTTTTACTTTAGAGTTCAAGTTATATTGCTAGTTACCTTACGAATTTTAATGTCAATTTTACACCGATAGCCTAGTTTCTGTAAAGTTATATCATTTGATCCATAGGCAGTGTTTCAACGACATTGTGTACTGTTAACTTCAGTCACAATATCCTACAAAGGCTCGACCAATCAATATCCATTGACGAAAAAAGAAATCGCGTCATCAAGGAGTTTTGAGACATCATCAGAAGTTGGTAGCAAATTTTCTACATTTGAAAGATAAGAACTTTATAAGTTGCGTGCCAGTCAGATAAGAGCGGCGCCAGTAGTGTCACTATGAAGTTGCAAATCATATTTGCTATAAAAACACGCTGTAATGAGAGTTAGTTACCTTTGAGATTGGGCGTCATGAGTTGATGTTAGTCAACGATGCCTTTAAGACGACAAAGACGCCATAATCTAAACCTCACTGAGTTTGAATTACACTACTGGCCATTAAAATTTCTACACCACTAAGATGACATGCTACAGACGCGAGATTTAACCGACAGGAAGAAGATTCTGTAATATGCAAATGATTTGCTTTTCAGAGCATTCACACAAGGTTGGTGCTGGTGGCAACATCTACAACGTGATGACATGAGGAAAGTTTCCAACCGATTTCTCATGCACAAACAGCAGTTGACCGGCGCTACCTCGTGAAACGTTGCTGTGATGCCTCGTGTAAGGAGCAGAAATGCGTACCATCACGTTTCCGACTTTGATAAAGGTCGGATTATAGCCTAGCGTGATTGCGGTTTATCGTATCGCGACATTCCTGCTCGCGTTGGTCGCGATGCAATGATTGTTAGCAGAATATGGAATCGGTGGGTTCAGGAGGGTAATACGGAACGCTGTGCTGGGTCCCGACGGCCTCGTATCACTAGCACTCGAGATAACAGGCATGTTATCCGCATGGCTGTAACGGATCGTGCAGCCACATCTCGATTCCTGAGTCAAAAGATGGGGACGTTTGCAAGACAACAACCATCTGCACGAACAGATCGACGACGTTTGCAGCAGCATGGACTATCAGCTGGGAGACGATGGCTGCTGTTACCCTTGACGCTGCATCACAGACAGGAGCACCTGCCATGGTGTACTCAACGACGAATCTGGGTGCACCAATGGCAAAACGTAATTTTTTCTGATGAATCCAGATACTGATTACAGCATCGTGATGGTCACATCCGTGTTTGGCGACATCGCGGTGGACGCACATTGGAAGCGTGTATTCGTCATCGCCATACTGGCTATCACCCGGCGTGATGCTACGGGGTGCCATTGGTTACACGTCTCGGTCACCTCTTGTTCGCAATTACGCCACTTTGAACAGTGGACGTTGTATTTCAGATGTGTTACGACCCGTGGCTCTACACTTCATTCGATCCCTGCGAAAGCCTATATTTCAGCAGGATAATGCACGACCGCATGTTGCAGGTCCTGTACGGGCCTTTCTGGATACAGAAAATGTTCGACTGCTGCCCTGGCCAGCACATTCTCCAGATCTCTCATCAATTGAAAACGTCTGGTCAATGTTGGCCGAGCAACTGGCTCGTCACAATACGCCAGTCACTACTCATGATGAACTGTGGTATCGTGTTGAAGCTGCATGGGCAGCTGTACCTGTACACGCCATCCAAGCTTTGTTTGACTCAATGCCGAGGCGTATCAAGGCCGTTATTACTTTCAGAGGTGGTTGTTCTGGGTACTGATTTCTGAGGATCTATGCACCCAAATTGCGTGAAAATGTAATCATATATCACTTCTAGTATAATTTATTTGTCCAATGAGTAGCCGTTTATCATATGCATAATCTCTTGGTGTAGAAATTTTAATGGCCGGTATTGTATTGTTACGAAGAGTCTGTGACCGAGTATATCGAAAACGGCGAAGCTGGTCGAATGTCCACTTGCTACTGTTGCGATCAGCTACGGAAAGACGTAGAAGGAGAGTGAAACAATCGCTGGGAGCTATATGATAGGCCGTCCACAACTCTTCACAGAACGTAGGATGTTATGTTAAATAGGTGATAATCTGTGGCATCTCTGCCGAAAAAGCGCAATGCTGGTGCACACCCAAATTTTTCGGAGCACACCTTTCGTCACACATTCTTGAACACGGTGCTCCGGAGCAGACCTCCCCCACGTGTTTACCTGATGACACTAGGACATCACCATTTACGGTCACAGTGGGCGCGGGACCGTCGGGATTCGACCGCAAATCAAAGGAAACGTGTCGTCTCTTCGGTTGAATCACATTTTTGCTAATCTAGGGCGATGCCCGTATCCACAAACGCCGCCATCACGGTGAATGGCGGCTAGAAACGTGCAGTGCGCCACGCACGCAGTGGGGGCAGTATTATACAAACATTCTACTGCTTTTGTATGGGACATATGATAGTAATGGAAGACACGGTGACAGCTGCGGACCACCTGCATTCTTTCATGCTTGTTGTCTTCCCCGACGGCCACGTAATCTTTCAGCAGTATAATCGTCTGTTTCTCGAAGTCAGATCTGTGCTACAATAAGGTTAGCAGCATTATCGTGAACTCACGTTGATGTCTAGGCGACCAAATTCGCCTGATATAAATCATATGGAACCCATCTTCATCGCTGTCAGGTGCCATCACCTTGTGCTCAAGTCATCGGCCCGCTATTTATACGAATTACATGACCTGTGCTTAGACATCTAATGCAACATACCTCCACAAACCTACCAACAAACTGTCGGATCCCTGAGACGCTAAATCAGTGATGTATTTCATTTCTAAGATGGAAAAACGGGCTATTAAGCAGTTGGTCATAATGCTTTTGCTCGTCAGTATAAGTGTGCAATGTCAGGGACGTAGTAAAGCCTTGATGTTTAGCATAGGGTGAAAGCAGAAATTATAAACAGTATTATCAAAGGGATTAGACAACCGCAGGCATTTGAGGATTTATAAATTGTTTTACGGCAGGTTGGCGCCGTCTTTTATGCGGACATAAAGCGAAAGGCAGAGATCAGTTTATGGGATTCAAAGGTCCCAAGGCAAAGCGGAAAAAACAGCTTACCGCTACCGTACAGGTATTTTAGATGCGGGAGTGGTCACCATTTCAAACGAGACTGTTCACATACACAGCAAACAACAGGGAGAATTCTCACCGACAAGAGGCGAGGAACAGAGGCAATGTTAGAGCGAGTATGCCGATAGTGTAGAGGGTAGTGGTTATGTGTACCGCTTCTGATTCATTTATTTGTCTTATAGTGACTAACCGGTCTGTGTCCTACTTGACTCGGGTAACTCATTATGTGTGGTAATTACTTCAGTTTTCCCCCATTGTGTACCTGACTCAGGAGCTGTAGGGTGTCCAATTGTGGTACGCTTTATGTAAAAAAATGGTTCAAATGGCTCTGAGCACTATGGGACTCAACTGCTGTGGTCATAAGTCCCCTAGAACTTAGAAATACTTAAACCTAACTAACCTAAGGACATCACACACATCCATGCCCGAGGCAGGATTCGAACCTGCAACCGTAGCAGTCACACGGTTCCGGACTGCGCGCCTAGAACCGCGAGACCACCGCGGCCGGCGCTTTATGTAAAAAGATATCCACTTCACAATATGTTGGTTCAGCAACCAGTGTGCAGAATGTGGTGAAAACAACGGTTATGGTTTCAGAATTGATTTTATTGTTTTATTTACTCGTGTTGCGCATTTCACCTAGTACATGGTATCTTCAGATGACCAGTACTGTGTTACTAAGGTGGATTTAGGTGCCAAGGTTAGGGTATAGGGAAAAATAGACTGTCCTGGACACATATCTTCTTCTTTCGGTGACTATCCGGTTCGTCTGTTGATGATCATGACGACCATTCTTCTATTCTTGGTAGCAACACAGGATAGTTCTATTGAAGAGACACTGAACAAGCATCTAAGGTTGTCTAACCAAGATATTCGTCTCCTTCTAGGAACTCTTTTGCTCTTTATTTTCCCTTCGTTTTTGTGGCAAATCATATTTATTTGCATTATGAATGATATGTCGTAGATATTGTATTTTTCGGCGTTTCACTATCGTGTTTAATTTAGATTTTGTGTTCATTCTTCTTAAAACTTCTACGTTTCTCTCTCTGGATCTTAGGTACTCCCGGGATCCACCTATAAAGCAACAATTCAAAGGTATACAGCTTCTTCTCCGTGATTTTGTTTGAAGTCCATGTCTCAACCCCATATAGGAGGACAGAAAATACATAGCATTGCAAAAGTCTCATTTTTGTTCTTAGAGTTAAGTTATGGCTTCTGAAGACAGCACTCCTTTTCTGAAACACACTTCTTGCCGTCGAGATGCAGACATTGATTTCATGCGATTTATCCCAATTTTCATTCAAAATTGAAAATCTTTCGGTCACAATTTTTTAGTCTTATTAACCAGGTTTCAACACTTCTAAGAGTGCCTTCATCAGAATTTAGACATTTAAGACAGTTTATAACATAATTACAGATTTATGGGAAGAAAAAAATTTTTTACATAAAAAAGCGAAAGTACTGACTAACAACACAAGACAGAAACTGTACTTCCATGTCTCGTATAAAATAAGTAACAGGCCAGAAGGGCTTTAGTCACAAAATACTGTGACCTTCTGGTCTGTTACTTATTTTATACGAGATATGTAAGTACTGTCTCTGTTTTGTTTTGTTAGTCAGTACTTACGCTTTTTTATATAAAACATTTCTTTTTCTGCCCATAAATTTGTAATTACGTTATAAACCACTTTAAATGTCTAAATTCTGATGAAGGCACTCTTAGAAGTGTTGTAACCTGGTTAATAAGACTAAAAAATTGTGATCGAGGGCTTATTTGTTTCAATTTTAATTTATAAACGGTCACTGAACTAAGAAGCCATGTGCAAAACTTTGTGATTTTCATTTATTATGGCTCCAAGGAAGAATATTTTTTTACCCTTTCTATAGTTCTTTGGTTTATGACTAAGTTCACTCCTGTAATATTTTCCTTACTTGCGGCCATGAGTTTCGTCTTTGTGCTGATTATTTCAAGCCCATACTGACTGTTGACTCTTACAGTTCTTACAGTTAATAATTGTAACGCTTCAATAGTGTCAACAAATACCATAATATTATCAGCATGTCGAATGCTATTTAATCTTACTCCATTAATCAACTACATCTCTGCTTCTTCCAGGGCATCTCTAAATATGAATTCAGAATATATATTAAATAGTATAGGTAACAAGACGCATCCCTGCCTTATTCCCCTGGTAATTTAGACTGCTTTAGTGTGTTCTCCATCAATACGCAACATTGGTGTTTGATTGAAGTACAGGTTCTTGATGATTCGCAGATCTCTTTCCTCGACTCCAATATTTCTCAAAATCTCCGTCAATTTGTCGTGTTTTACTCTATCGAAACCCTTCTGGTAATCCACCTAGGCAAGCAAATACATATTTATTTACATCTCTACATCAAAACTTGTACAGCGAATAAGGCTTCTCTCGTACCCAAGGCATTAACAAACCCGAACTGATTAGGGGCCCTCTGTTTCTCACATAGTCAATGTATTCTTCTGTGTATCACCCTGAAAAACATTTTCAAGATATGGCTTATTAAGCTTATCGTACGATAATCTCCGCATTGCTTTGCATTTGGATTTTTGGGCGGAGTAATGAACTCTGATTTCAGCTATTCCAGTGGAATGTTCCCAGATAGATAAATTTGATCGAAAATTTGGGTTAACCATTTTACATTATTTTCATCCATAATTTTGAAGAACCCTGCTTCAGCTTTATCTGGTCCCACAGCCTACCAGTCCATCTGATTGATGGCTGTTTGAACATCTACCTTTAGTTTATCTGTACCACTTACTTCATTTGTACTTCAATCAAAAGCGTGTCATGAAATTAATTTTCTATATTTCTTCTATATATATTTCTTGTCTTTTAATTCCTCCACCAAGTTCCCTGCCATACGCATTAATTTTACAGTAATGCTCTTCCTGTATTTCCTTGTTATTTCTTTGATTTTCTTGTGTACATTGGAACTATTATAATTACTCTGATAAAGCTCGATTTCCTCGCACTGCTACGCTCTTTCAACTTCTTTCACCTCCCTTATTTCTCTTCTTATGTTCATATTTATCCTACTGTATTCCACTGGGTTTCACTTGTTTAACCTCGCTTCCTCCATTAGATTCAGGATCTCATCCGTCATCCTTGGCTTCTTCTTCTTTCTCTCTAGTTTCATGTGCTTTCCTTTTATTTGCTGTACAATATTCTGCCAATGTTGAATTCTAAACTGGCATTTTTACTTGTGGTGTCTTCTGTGTTAATCGCCAAACTGAGTTCTGTTTGTTATTCTGTTCTGCTACTGGGTCTTTCATTTTACTCAAATTGTAGGTCTGCTTTTTCTTTCTCTTCTCTCTTGTCATTCTGATTTTAAAAACTCCTACAACGGTTTGCGATCAGAGTTTGCGATTATTCCTGGGTGTGGTTTCACGGCTGTACAACTGTTCCTGAAACGTTTGTTTACTAGTATAAAATCAATCTGGTTTCTCACAAATTTCCCAGATCTGTCCATAGGAGACTTCCATGTATACAATCTTCAAGGTGGAATTTTAAACCAGGTGTTCGTAATCACTAGATCACTTGACACGGCCAAACTTTCAAGACCATTCCCTCTAGAATTCCTCCCTTCTAGTCCAAATGTTCCTATCATGTCTGATGTTCTATCTTCCCCTGCTTTCGAATTAAAATCTTCCATTACAATAGTCTAATCATATTTGCTAATTTTTCTCAAAATTCCATTTATGTTATAAAATTCTTATATCTCTTCATCTTCCTTGTCCATTGCAGGGGCGTACACTTGTATTCTATTTATATCACTAGGGCTACCACTCAGCTGCAGTAACATTATACTGGCTGATACGAGCATGAAACGCTTTTAGTTTTGCTGTCAGTATTCCACCGACTCCATACTCACACTTCTGGTCTCCTCTTCCTGAGTGTAGAACTCTATGTCCATCTATGGAAATATGTCATGTGTTCGGCCATAGCATCTTGCAAACTCCAAATATCTCTATTCCCTTGCTGTTATTTTCTTGAACGGTATTATGTATTATGTCATGTACGTCAAATATAGCAGAAAAAATTTAAGCGAGTATTTGCTCACGTCATATGTTAGAAGCGCAACAGTCCATGACCTTGCACGTCTGTGTAAAGTAGACCAATGGATACCACTCTAACACAAGACGTGAGAACATACTTGCTTCGATTTATTTTCCTACACTGAAGACCCAAACACACTGGTACACCTGCCTAATATCGTGTAGGGCCCCAGCAAGCATGCAGAAGTGCTGCAACACGACGTGACGTGGACTCGACTAATGTCTGAAGTAGTGCTAGAGGCAACTGATACCATAAACCCATAAGAGTACGAGGGGTGGAGATCTCTTCTCAACAGCAGGCTGCAAAGCATCCCAGATATGCATAACTATGTTCATGTCTGGGGAGCTTGGTGGCCAGCGGATGAGTTTAAACTCAGAAGAGTGTTGCTGTAGCCACACTGTGGCATTTCTGGACGTGTGGGAATTGCCCAAGTCCGTCGGAATGCACGATGGGCACGAATGGATACAGGTGATCAGAGAGGATGTTTACGTAGGTGTCACCTGTCAGAGTAGTATCTAGACGTATCAGGGGTCCCATATCAAAACAACTGCACACGCTCCACGCCATTAGAGAGGCCCCACCAGCATGTATAGTCACCTGCTGACATGCAGGGTCCATGGATTCATGGGGTTGTCTCCCTACCCGTACACGTCCATCCGCTCGATACAATTTGAAACGAGATTCGTCCCAACAGGCAACATATTTGCAGTCATCAACAGCCCAATGTCGGCGTTGACGGACCCAGGCGACGCCTAAAGCTTTGTGTCGTGGAGTCATCAGGGGTACACGAGTGGCGTCTCGGCTCCTGAAGCCCATATCGATAATGTTTCGTTGAATGTTGGGCACGTTGACACTTTTTGACAGCCCAGCATTGAAATCTGCAGCAATCTGCGAAAGGGTTGCACTTTCTCACGTAGAGCGATTCTCTTCAGTCGTCGTTGGTCCCGTTCTTGCAGGATCTTTTTCCGGCCGCAGTGATGTCGGAGGTTTGATGTTTTACCGGATTCCTGATGTTCATGTACACTCGTGAAGTGGTCGTATGGGAAAATCCCCACTTCATCGTTACATCAGAGATGGTGTGTACCACAGCTCGAGCGCCAACTATAACATCACGTTCAACCTCACTTCATCTTGATAAGTGCTATTGTAACAGCAGTATTAGATCTAACAACTGTGCCCAACAATTGTTGTCTCATTTATGCGTTGCCGACCGCAGCGCCACATTCTGCTTGTTTATATACGAGGGTGAGTCAATGAAAACCTGAAATATTTTTTAAATTATTATTTATTGTGCAGAAGTGGTACAAAGCTGTATCACTTTTCAACATAATCTCCCCTACGCTCAATTCAAGTGCCCCAGTGCTTAAAAAGTGCATAAATAGGTTTAGAAAAAAATTCTTTTGGTAGGCCGCGCAACGACTCATGGACCGCGTGGCGTAGCTCTTCAACAGAACGGATCTTCTTTCCTCCCATTGCGTCTTTGAGTGGTTCAAACGTATGGAAATCACTTGGGGCAAGGTCTGGTCAGTACGGTGGATGAGGAAGACACTCAAAATGCAGGTCTGTGATTGTTGCAACTGTTGCACAGTTATTGTGGGGCCTAGCATTGTCATGTTGCAAAAGGACACCTGCTGACAGCAATCCACGTCGCTTTGATTTTATTGCAGGTCGCAGATGACTTTTTAGATCTGTGTATGATGGGCTGGTGACAGTGGTCCCTTTAGGCATGTAATTCTCCAAAATGACGCCTTTTTCGTGCCAAAAGAGAGTGTGCATAACCTTCCCCGCTGATGGTTCTGTTCGAAACTTCTTTGGTTTTGGTGACGAGGAATGGCGCCATTCCTTGCTCTCCCTCTCTTCGTTTCGGCTTGGTGGAAGTAAACCCAGGTTTCGTTCCCAGTAACGATTCATGCAAGGAACCTTCTCGTTAAAAGCGCCGAAGAAGTTCTTCACAAGCATCAACACGTCGTTCTCTCGTTTCAGGAGTCAGCTGTCGTGGCACCCATCTTGCAGACACTTTGTGAAACTGGAGCACATCATGCACAATGCGGTGTGCTGACCCATGATTAATCTGTAAACATGCTGCATTGTTACTCAGTGTCACTAAGCGGTTTTCCTTCACTATGACTTCAACTGCTGCAGTGTTCTGTGGAGTCACAATTCGTTGTACCTGACCTGGACGAGGAGCATCTTCCACTGAAGTCACACCATTTGCGAAATTCCTATTCCATTCGTAGACTTGCTGCTGTGTCAAACATGCATCACCGAACTGAACCTTCATTCGTTGATGAATGTCAATAGGTTTCACATCTTCACTACGCAAAAACCGAATAACTGAACGCTGTTTTTCCCTAGTGCAAGTCGCAAGTGGGGCGGCTATTTTTACACTGATACTGTGACGGTATGTGTGCATCTGCACTATGCTGCCACCTACAGGCCATTCTACATGCTGTTTGTAGCACGCTTACCAACTAACAGGATAACGGCGCGAAATTTCGATTTGCTGTTACAAATTTAAGGTTTTCTTTTGACTCATCCTCGTAGCTCTGTTTTTGAGTAGGCATGCCTACACCACTTTCTCTGCCACTTCAGTGCATATATGGCAAGGGTAGTCTATTTTTGCCGATGCCCTAACTGTATCACTCAAATACCACATAAAAACACTGTACTAGTCGATCTGAAATGCCATATATTGGGGGAAAGGCATATCGTGAGAAAATAAAGCTGAAAAATCAGTTCTCCAACGAAGAATTGTTTTCGCCACATTCGCTATATATGTTAGGGGAATTCACCATTTAGATGAGGCTCGAGGATATCACTTGGATAAATTGGAAATTTGTGGTAGGGTTTTATGGGACGAAACTGCTAACGTCATCGGTCCCTAAGCCTATACACTACTTAATCTAACTTAAACTAACTTGCACTATAGGCAACACGCACACCCATTCCCGAGGGGGGACTCGAACCTCCGACGGGGGAATCACTTGGATATTTAAGCTGTAACTGGCAACTCAGTTATTAGCTGTTTCTTTGATTCTTGGCTCTGTCTATAACCAACATACCAGCTTTATTATTAATTAGAGGGATCGGATGTGTTCGTTCTATTTTGGTAGTTGTGAGCATTCTCGTGGGGCACTGATACAGACTGACAGAGTCAGAGAGACAGGGAAGTGCCTGATAATTCTAATCAGTTAGCTACCAGGTAGTTGCTTCATGTATGTCGGTTATACTTGGATGTGCTTTCAGTTTCTGTGGCGAAACTTAAATTTGTTTGGTGCAGCATCAAGCTTACCAATAATAATTCGATCAGGCAGCCACTATACTAGAGTTTTGCTCTGAGTATGAAACTACTAATTTTGATCATTGGCGAAATGCTTAAGGATGGAATCATTAGACCCCTCAGCTCACTCTCCATATCCTTCACCCATATTTTGGTTTCGAAAAGGAAATGTAGTATTTCAGTCCATTGTAGGTTGTTGTGCATTGAACTAAAAGATAATTTTTGCAGTAAATTCCACAGCCCGATGCACTTTGCAGATTCTTCTTAAGGTCTAAAGCTAATTTCTTTACTACTTTGGATCTCAAGGGGACCTATCATTAAATACCCTCGTGTGAAGAATACAGGCCTATCACAGCCTTTGCGACCGATTTCAGTCTGTATTAGTCGAACCATATTCCACTGGAGCTCTCAACCGGCAGGGCGGTATTATCTCTTCTGTCAGAAAATATTTTTTTTTTTTCAAATATCAAGTTTCAGTTTGTTTATCAGCACGTGGATGGCTCAGTTCAAATGGTTCAAATGGCTCTGAACACTGTGGGACTTAACTTCTGACGTCATCAGTCCCCTAGAACTTAGAAATACTTACGGTAGTAAGGTTTTCGGAAACAGCGATCGTGGGAGACCCAACTCGCTTTATTTGTTCATGAGACCCAGAAAATATTAGATACAGGCTCCCAGTTAGATGCCATTTTCCTTTACTTTCGGAGGGCGTTCGATGAGGTTCCGCACTGTCGCCTGATAAACAAAGTAAGAGCCTGTGTGGCTGGATTGAAGAGTTTTTTGCAAACAGAACACAGCATGTTGTTCTCAATGGAGAGGCGTCTACAGCAGATAAAGTAACCTCTGTCGTGCCACAGGGGAGTGTTATGGGACCATTGCTTTTCACAATATATATACACTCCTGGAAATTGAAATAAGAACACCGTGAATTCATTGTCCCAGGAAGGGGAAACTTTATTGACACATTCCTGGGGTCAGATACATCACATGATCACACTGACAGAACCACAGGCACATAGACACAGGCAACAGAGCATGCACAATGTCGGCACTAGTACAGTGTATATCCACCTTTCGCAGCAATGCAGGCTGCTATTCTCCCATGGAGACGATCGTAGAGATGCTGGATGTAGTCCTGTGGAACGGCTTGCCGTGCCATTTCCACCTGGCGCCTCAGTTGGACGAGCGTTCGTGCTGGACGTGCAGACCACGTGAGACGACACTTCATCCAGTCCCAAACATGCTCAATGGGGGACAGATCCGGAGATCTTGCTGGCCAGGGTAGTTGACTTACACCTTCTAGAGCACGTTGGGTGGCACGGGATACATGCGGACGTGCATTGTCCTGTTGGAACAGCAAGTTCCCTTGCCGGTCTAGGAATGGTAGAACGATGGGTTCGATGACGGTTTGGATGTACCGTGCACTATTCAGTGTCCCCTCGACGATCACCAGTGGTGTACGGCCAGTGTAGGAGATCGCTCCCCACACCATGATGCCGGGTGTTGGCCCTGTGTGCCTCGGTCGTATGCAGTCCTGATTGTGGCGCTCACCTGCACGGCGCCAAACACGCATACGACCATCATTGGCACCAAGGCAGAAGCGACTCTCATCGCTGAAGACGACACGTCTCCATTCGTCCCTCCATTCACGCCTGTCGCGACACCACTGGAGGCGGGCTGCACGATGTTGGGGCGTGAGCGGAAGACGGCCTAACGGTGTGCGGGACCGTAGCCCAGCTTCATGGAGACGGTTGCGAATGGTCCTCGCCGATACCCCAGGAGCAACAGTGTCCCTAATTTGCTGGGAAGTGGCGGTGCGGTCCCCTACGGCACTGCGTAGAATCCTACGGTCTTGGCGTGCATCCGTGCGTCGCTGCGGTCCGGTCCCAGGTCGACGGGCACGTGCACCTTCCGCCGACCACTGGCGACAACATCGATGTTCTGTGGAGACCTCACGCCCCACGTGTTGAGCAATTCGGCGGTACGTCCACCCGGCCTCCCGCATGCCCACTATACGCCCTCGCTCAAAGTCCGTCAACTGCACATACGGTTCACGTCCACGCTGTCGCGGCATGCTACCAGTGTTAAAGACTGCGACGGAGCTCCGTATGCCACGGCAAACTGGCTGACACTGACGGCGGCGGTGCACAAACGCTGCGCAGCTAGCGCCATTCGACGGCCAACACCGCGGTTCCTGGTGTGTCCGCTGTGCCGTGCGTGTGATCATTGCTTGTACAGCCCTCTCGCAGTGTCCGGAGCAAGTATGGTGGGTCTGACACACCGGTGTCAATGTGTTCTTTTTTCCATTTCCAGGAGTGTATAAATGACCTAGTAGATAGTGTCGGAAGTTCCATGCGGCTTTTCGCGGATGATGCTGTAGTATACAGAGAAGTTGCAGCATTAGAAAATTGTAGCAAAATGCAGGAATATCTGCAGTGGATAGGCACTTGGTGCAAGGAATGGAAACTGACCCTTAATATAGACAAATGTAATGTTCTGCGAATACAAAGAAAGAATGATCCTTAATTGTATGATTATATGAAAGCGGAACAAACACTGGTAGCAGTTACTTCTGTAAAATATGTGGGAGTATGCGTGCGGAACGATTTGAAGTTGAATGATCATATAAAATTAATTGTTGGTAAGGCAGGTACCAGGTTGAGATTCATTGGGAGAGTCCTTAGAAAATGTAGTCCATCAACAAAGGAGGTGACTTACAATACACTCGTTCGACCTATACTTGAGTATTGCTCATCAGTGTGGGATCCGTACCAGATCGGGTTGACGGAGGAGATAGAGAAGATCCAAAGAAGAGCGGCGCATTTCGTCTCAGGGTTATTTGGTAACCGTGATAGCGTTACGGATATGTTTAGCAGACTCAAGTGGCAGACTCTGCAAGAGAGGCGCTCTGCATCGCGGTGTAGCTTGCTCGCCAGGTTTCGAAAGGGTGCGTTTCTGGATGAGGTATCGAAAGTATTGCATCCTCCTAATTATACCTCCCGAGGAGATCACGAATGTAAAATTAGAGAGATTAGAGCGCGCACGGAGCCTTTCTGGCAGTCGTTCTTCCCGGGAACCATACGCGACTGGAACAGGAAAGGGAGGTAATGACAGTGGCACGTAAAGTGCCCTCCGCCACACACCGTTGGGTGACTTGCGAAGTATAAATGTAGATGGTAAATTTAGATGCATAAACCGAAGTAACCTAAGGACATCACACAAATCCTTGCCCGAGGCAGGATTCGAACCTGCGATCGTAGCGGTCGCGCGGTTCCAGACTGTAGCGCCTAGAACCACTCAGCCACCTCGGCCGGCGGACTCAGTTATGTTCAACGAGAACTCTACTGGACATGTTCGGTATGCTGTGAAGTATCGTGCTGGTTAAGGGAGACAGGACTCACTAGTAAGCATTCTGAGGGAAAACGTGCTCGTTCGCAGAGGTCGTTTTAGCGACGAATAGTTTATCACCTGAACGTTGCTGTTGATCAGCTCCACACGGACGCCGTTCAGAAATGTCCGCCACCTAAGACTTCCAAGGCAGTCGAGAATTCATTTGCACGGGAAATTATTTTTCGGAAGTTTGTATCTAACTTCGTGCACCCGGATATGCGCATATGTAAAAGCCGTTCTTCCGGGACGGGAGGTGCGCCGGCGTGCATCGAAGCCGTCCGCGGATTAACTACGAGGATTGGTACGCCGGCCAGCCTAGATTTGGTTTCTAGGCAGGTTCCCACATCCCACCACGATGGTACTTAAGTCCCTCTGCAGTTAAACGATTCGCAAACATGTAGAAAACTTTCGCTCACTTTCTGACATTAACACTACAACCTGGGTGTTTGTTTACACGTACTCCATCCAGATGGGTAACGGTGTGGCAAGAGGAAGGGCATCCTGACACCACTTAAATTTACCATTCCAACCGTTGGAATCATGCTGACCATGTGTGGATGCAGGATAAAGGAACAAGAAATAGTGGAAGAAGTTTACAGCTAACTTCGCCCAAATTGCAGGTCCGTTGAATGGACCAAGGAAGAATGGAAGGAAATTTGAAATCGGTCGCATACAACAAGCCGCCTTTGATGGTTTTATGACAGCATAAGCAACAGCTCACGCATTACCGACTCATGAATTTTCGAAGGAATTTGTATTTCAAACTGCTGCACCTATGTCGCGTGTGGCAGTAGTTGTTTTACGACACCAGCGAGAGGAACGTCCGATGGGGTACGCCTCTCATAGTTTACCATTACTAGAGGCTGAAAAAGTTAGTTTACGAACTGGAAGTGTTGGCTATGTTCTTCGTCCTTGAAAAAGTCTGTATATAGCTACAGCATAGTTCTTTCATTCAGGAAACGGATAACTAAGCACCTAGTTCGGTGCTCGGAAGATCGAAGCGGAGGGGTTGCGTTGCCAGATGTGCAATCCGGATCAAAGGAATTCCATTTTAAAGTGCGTCACACACGTGGAGGAGATAATATCATTGCTAATAGCCTTAGTAGTATTTTTGAGGAGGAGGATAACGAAAACGAACTATCTAAAATGCAGCTGTTTCAAGGAAGCGATAAACGGCAAAAAGAATTCATTGTGTGTAATCCCCAGCCTCCCTGTGTTGTTTAAGGACATTACCGATAAACAGGTTTTTGATCATAGATTAATGGAATTTAAGATGATAAAGGTCCTTTGATTTAAATGGTAATGTTCTGTGTTGTTTGACCAAAAGAAGTAAATCGGCCAAAATAGTTTTTCCGTCTGAACGTAAGTATCCCTTGGATCGCAGTTGTTGGTCATTACTCGGCATTTAAAACACTGATTTGGTCCCTTCCTGCAAAATCTGATTAATAAGTTTATGTTTCAACCGGAAATCGTACGTCACATCTCTTCCAATGTTGTTCGCAAATATTGTAACTTCTTTGGTGTGACGTCATAGGCGAGTGACTGCGTGTGAGATCGCTCTCTACGTTTTCATATATTTTTAGGTTTCAGATACATATTTTAACGGTTTTTGTGATAATATTTACTATATAAGTGACTTATTAGTGGTTTCTTCATTCACCTCTGCCTTTCTTGTGTTGTGAGCTGATATTTGTGAGTGTTTCGTATCGAGCAACTTAACCTCTTACCTGTGTTGCAGCTATAGCGGCGCATCGAAAGCTAAGTACTAATTAATTGTGTGGCTCTGGCTCTGAGCACTATGGGACTTAACATCTGTGGTCATTAGTCCCCTAGAACTTAGAACTACTTAAACCTAACTAACCTAAGGACATCACACACATCCATGCCCGAGGCAGGATTCGAACCTGCGACCGGAGCGGTCACGCGGTTCCAGACTGAAGTGCCTAGACCGCACGGCCACACCAGCCGGCAATTGTGTGTGTGTAGCGGTTTATTTAGGAACTTTAGTAGTCTTCAACCGGTGTTCCTGGTGTTTTCTGGTGAAATAATTTCAGAAGAACCTTTTGGGAACTGTTTTCAGTTTCGTTACTGTCATTAGACGTTTGATTCTGTTTCCGTATTAGTCTATTGTTATATTCTCATTTGTTGTTCATTAATAATAATAGTAGGTACTTCCCTTGTAGAGTAAGTTTGTGATTATTGTAGTCAGGTTTTTAACATCTTCTTATTGTAGTAGCGGAACTTAGATAAAGTAGTTTTCTTGTTTCAATAAGTGTAAAATTTTACCATGAGTGAGAAGTGTGGGCTTTGCCGTAGGTTCGTGAGTAGTGGATTGCGGTGTGAGACTTCTTCGAACTATTTTCACTGGGGGGAATGCAGTGGGGAAGCCAGTAGGCATTCTGGTGAGATCCTCTCCTGGAACTGCAGGTTATGTAGCAAGAGTAAGCTGATACGGGAGTAGGAGCGTAAGATCTGTGCCCTTAAGGTGCAGTTGAAAAACGCACAGGAGGAGCTAGATAGGATGAGGAGGGAGAAGGGGGTTGGGGAATGGGAGCTGGCTATTGGCAAGAGATCTGCTAGGTCAAGAAGATTTTCAGATAGTTTTACTATTGGTGTTTGCAATAGATATGACCAACTGTCAGAGTCTAGTGGAGAGGAATCTCTAGTAGCTGTAGATGCAGAAAGGATGCAGCAGACCTCAGCAGATGCAAAGTCGAAGAGGAAGCAGAAGGTTCTGCTGTTAGGTAGTTCTCATAGCAGAGGTGTAGGCCAGCTGTTGCAGGAAGTGTTGGGGAGTGAGTACCAGGTCACCAGCATTGTGAAGCCTAATGCAGGATTGGCTCAGGTGACTGTTAACATAGAGGGGTTATGTAGCGATTTTACTAAAGAGGATCAGGTAGTGATTGTGGGTGGGGCTGGTAATAGTATTGATAGGGATGGGGAGTATGACATAGAAGGTGACCTGGAAAAGATAGCCACTCAGACTGGCAACAAGAATGTGCATTTCGTGGAACTGTTTCAGCGTCACGATCGGCCTCATCTTAATGCAGCCGTCAGGTGTAATAACACGAGACTTGGGGCTGCGCTGATGACAGAAAGCATGCGTCACATTTCAGTGGTGTCGGTGGAGTCTATTAGCAGGACGGGTTTCACTAGACATGGACTGCACCTCAACAGGTATTGGAAGGGGAGGTTGGCAAAGCTTATAGGTGACAGCATAGGTGGGGGTGGTGGGATCACTCATGGGAAAGTTCCTGCAGTAGTAGGTGTTAGAGCTGCACCTTTTTTAGATGCAGCACCTGTAATGGTAGCAGGTATTCCTGCTTAAGGGGCTCCGGAAAGGCTCAAAATCATGAAAAGTTCAATTTTTACTTTTTTCCGTTTTCTGAATCTGCAGACTATTACCTTTTAATAGATACATAATTTATTCAATTCCGAAGACTACAACTATTTTTAAATTTTTTTTGAAATGTGTTCTACATGGGCGTGACCCACTGTGGCGCTGTTAAACTGCTGTCAAATGGTGTTATTATTAACGTCCGTGTTCATCAGGTACATTTTAGTGATGTGAGATAAAGTACGTGTTGTGGCTAACCTGTGATGGTTCAATATATGTCGCTGGTGTGATTGTCGATTGTTTCATGTTTATTTACTCTGTCGTTATCTCGAAAATATTCGTAATTAATTCTGTTTCTTGAGTCTCTGTTTTGTTGAAGTATAATAATGAGTAAAAGTAAAGTTATTAGAAATCCTCTGAAGGCTTTTAAGAAAAGGAGAAATGTTGGAAAGCCAAAGGTATGTGTTATTACTGTAAACAATAAAGACGATAACCAAGTGAGTGAACCTAACCTCTCAAGTACACCTGCCCATAGCAGTCGAAGTGGGAAAGAAAATACTTCACAGAAGAAGCTTGGTTCAATGCGTGAAAACTATGAATGTTTTATGGGCGAATCGGATGTGAATGAAATATTTGATATGTCGGTTCTCAAAGGAATTTTTTCAAACTGTGTAAGATGTATTCATTGTAGTGAAGTTGGTCTGGAACTCTCCATAATAAAGTACGTAGGACTTGCTAGTGAAATACAACTGAAATGTGATAGGTGTTCATACATGACCACCTTTTGGAACAGTGTTGCAGTAACTGCAACTGAAGAAAATGGTAGCAAAATCTACGAACACAATATTAGATTTGTTTATTCCTTGCGTTCAGTTGGTAAGGGGGCTACTGCAGGTGCAATTTTCTGTGGCATCATGAATCTTCCAAATCCCCCAACCAAGTTTACGACCTATTATAAATTAATAGGGTCTAAAGTAGAAGATGTCTGTATAGAATCTATGAAGAACGCTGTGGAAGAGGCAGTAATGGAAAATAATGGTAACAGAGATTTGACTGCAGCGTTCGATGGTACCTGGCATAAACGGGGACACACATCTCTTCATGGTGTAGTATCTGCCACCAGTATGTATGCAGGGAAAGTTTTAGATGTAGCAGTAATATCAAAGTAATGTAGATGTCCACAAAAATATAAAGGTACACATGAAAATAATTGCAAAGCTAACTGTAGTGGCAGTAGTGGAGGAATGGAAGTGGCTGGTGTTGCCAGTATATTCCAGCGTTCTGAGGCGTGTGATAAAGTGCGATATGTTAATTACCTTGGTGACGGTGATTCTAAAAGTTTCAAACATGTTCAAGGACTGAAATTTTAACTCTAAAAGATTTTTGTGCTGCAACTCGTGTTAAACATAGTTATCAACTGTGTAGGAAAGCTGATCCAGTTGCTGTAGATCAAGGAACAAGAGTGGCAAGATGTTTATAGCGCTGATACAGTAGACGATAGATATAATGCTTTTCTCAAGACTTTTCTCGTGCTCTTTGAAAGTTGCTTTCCGTTAGAACGTTCAAAACAGGGTACTAGCAGAAACAGGCAGCCTGGGTGGCTGACTAGAGGGATAAGAATATCTTGTAGAACAAAGTGGCAATTATATCAAAACGTTAGAAACAGTCAAATTCTAAATGCAGCAGCCCATTACAAACAGTATTGTAAGGTGCTTAAAAATGTTATTAGGAAGGCAAAAAGTAAGTGGTATGCTGATAGAGTAGCTAAGTCTCAGGATAAAATTAAAACCATATGGTCAGTCGTAAAGGAAGTGGCTGGTCGGCAGAGACAGGTCGAGGATATAGAATCAGTGCGTAGTGGGAATGTTCGTGTTACTGATAAGTCGTATATATGTACAGTATTTAATAATCACTTTCTGAATATAGCAGGTGAACTAAATAGAAACCTAGTCCTAACAGGGAATCATATAGCGCTCTTAGAAAAAAGTGTTCCGAGACTGTTACCTGAAATGCTCCTCCATGATACTGACAAGAGGGAGATTGACTTAATAATTAAATCACTAAAGACCAAGAACTCCCATGGATATGACGGGGTATCTAGCAAAATACTGAAGTATTGTTCTGTGTATGTTAGCACAGTACTTAGCCATATCTGTAACTTTTCCTTTAGGAGTGGTCGGTTTCCTGACCGATTAAAGTCCTCTGTAGTGAAGCCACTTTATAAAAAGGGAGACAGAGATAATGTTGACAACTTCAGACCTATTTCCATGCCATCGGTGTTTGCTAAAGTTATCGAGAAGGTTGTATATACAAGGTTACTGGAGCATTTAAATTCACATAATTTGCTGTAAAATGTACAGTTTGGTTTTAGAAATGGATTAACAACTGAAAATGCTATATTCTCTTTTCTCTGTGAGGTTTTGGACGGATTAAATAAAAGGTTGCGAACGCTAGGTGTTTTCTTTGATTTAACGAAGGCTTTTGATTGTGTTGACCACAAAATATTACTGCAGAAGTTGGACCATTATGGAGTAAGGGGAGTAGCTTACAATTGGTTCGCCTCTTACTTTAAGAACAGAAAGAAGGTAATTCTCCGCAATATTGAGAGTGGTAGTGATGTTCAGTCGTAATGGGGCACTGTTAAGTGGGGCGTTCCCCAAGGGTCAGTGCTGGGGCCACTGCTGTTTCTTATTTGTATAAATGATATGCCTTCTAGTATTACAGGTGATTCAAAAATATTTCGGTTGGCTGATGACACCAGTGTGGTAGTGAAGGATCTTGTGTGTCATATAGAACCAGTATCAAATAATGTAGTTCATGAAATAAATTCGTGGCTTGTGGAAAACAATTTGATGCTAAATCACAGTAAGACTCAGTTTTTACAGTTTCTAGCTCACAATTCAACAAGAACCGATATTGTGATGAGACAAATTGGGCATATTATAAGCGAGACGGAACAGTTCAAGTTCCTAGGCGTTCGGATAGATAGTAAGCTGTTGTGGAAAGCCCATGTCCAGGATCTTGTTCAGAAACTAAATGCTGCTTTATTTATCATTAGAAAAGTATCTGAAATAAGTGACAGTTCAACACGAAAAGTAGTCTGCTTCGCATATTTTCATACGCTTATGTCGTATGGTATTATTTTTTGGGGTAATTCTTCTGATTCAAAAAGGGTATTTTTGGCTCAAAAACGGGCTGTTCGAGCTATGTATGGTGTAAGTTCGAAAACCTCTTGTCGACCCCTATTCAATAGTCTGGGAATTTTGACATTGCCCTCACAGTATGTATTTTCTTTAATGTCGTTTGTTGTTAGCAATATTAGCCTATTCCCAAGAGTTAGGAGCTTTCACTCAGTCAATACTAGGCAGAAATCAAATCTGTATGTGGAATGCACTTCCTTGACTCTTGTGCAGAAAGGAGTGCAGTATTCTGCTGCATCCATTTTCAATAAGCTACCACAAGAACTCAAAAATCTTAGCAGTAGCCCAAAGTCTTTTAAGTCTTAACTGAAGAGTTTCCTCATGGCTCACTCCTATTCTGTCGGGGAGCTCCTGGAAGAGCTAAAAACTTAAGCAAATTCCAGTGTTACATTGTTGATTTTCTTTATTTAAACTTACGACTTGTCGCCTGAATATGTTTTTTATATTTCATTTTTATCTGTTTCTACTATCGTGTTATAGTTTCATGTATTGACTCGTTCCATGACCATGGAGATTTCTCCTTAATTTGGTCCCACGGAACAATAAATAAATAAATAAATAAAACCAAGGCGTCATACACGGCGTGGATTATTAGCTTCTGAAGTTGCATGGTTTGTGTACACATGTTTGCCCACTTTTACTGGTTGTTCGTTCACTGATGAAGTTCTCAGTAGCCTGTTGATATGTTTGTATGTTGGCAGCGCTATGCAGCTCTCTACACTATTATCACTTGACAGCGCTGTGCGCCCTCTGTAGGAGACTGGCTGGTCGGACTCGCGGATGGTTCTAGAATGAGATTTTCACTCTACAGCGGAATGTGCGCAGATATGAAACTTCCTGGAAGATTAAAACAGTGTGCCGGACCTAGACTCGAACTCGGGACCTTAGCCTTTCGCGTGCAAGTGCTCTACCAGCTGAGCTACGCGAGCACGACTCCCGCACCGTCCTCACAGCTTTACTTCTGCCAGTACCTCGTCTCCTACCTTCCAGACTTAACAGAAGCTCTCCTGCGAACCTTGCAGAAGTTTCGCGGATGGGTGTTAATAGCCAGCAGTGATGTCAGTTAGGAGTGAATAGCCAGCAGTGATGGAGGTTGGAAGTTAATGGTTAGCAATGATAGACGTTAGAGGTCTGATGTGTTAGCGCGAGCGGACGGTCTGACGGTGTCCGTCATGGAGATTTAATATTATTGACGATTATGTAATTTTGGAACTGTATGTCACGGTCGAGTATGTAATATTTGAATTTGATGTCACATGATTAAAGTAAAATATGCTAAATACATTGTTTGCTGTGCAACAAAGTATTTCCTTTGCTAACCACATGCCTAATAGTTGTTACAGTCTACAGTAGTTAGAATCTTTTTACTTTGATGGCTGTATTGGTGCTTACTGTATTGCTGTAGTTCGTGTAATGAGGATTTTCTGTGAGGTAAGTGACTTACGAAATGTATGGGTTATTGTTGGGATTTCTTCCAATACAGGGCCGTTCTTTTGAGTTAATTTTAAACCAGTCAGGTCGCTTTATTCTTGAATGTTATGGGTAATTAATGAACAGGAGAAGATTGAGTTACGTTTGTTAGGGAAAATTCTGTTGGCCAGAAATGGAATGATAACTAAATAGCCAAGTGACACTTGCAGTCAGTCTCATTCAACAGTTTAAGAACATTGAGTGAGCATTCAGCAGTTAAAGTAAAATCGTATTAAGAATTTTCAATATTACTATGCAAGCTGCAATGAATACCTTGCAGTCCGTGTTTGGCACCTTCGGACGTTGTCAATATCTAGTCTCAGTTAACTCTACTACTTTCACGCCGAATCTACTTCGGGGCTTCTGTTTTGAAACGGGAATTGTATATACCATGGTAACGTCCTGTTACACTAACCTTTCATTCGCGGAGCGCGTTAACCACATTTTGCACTGTACCCTCATAGCCTATCACACTCAAAATCATTCCATGTGCGACCAGTTATTTCTTGTGCTGATTTTTGGTTTCGATACTGCTGTAAATGAAACCTATAATCGAACTCCCTCCAGCCTTATCTTTGCCTGCAATCCCAAATCACCGCTAGCGATCGATGTTCTGTTGTCCGATAAATTTGATGCAGCTCAAATAACGGTTGGAGGCAGGCTGGGGCTAATCTGAATGGCAGTCGTGACAGAGAAGCCCAGGTAATGGATCTAAGGGCGGAACTTTCAGGCAGAGAGTAAGAGAAATCATAAAATAATGGGGAAGCTGCTGCCCAGGTTTTAGAGGGCGGTATAAATTTTCCAGTTTGGGCCTCCAGCGACCTCACTGATCAAAAACCAACACACGTCAGGAATTTCCGTGTCCACATATTCTAAATTAAACCTTATATTAGTGGTAAGGGACAGTCTAAGAGGCATGAGGGCTATTTCTTTTCAAGCTCTGATCGGTCGCTATGGAAACCACATAGATCAAAAGTACTTCATTTGAAACGTTTAGCTACAACTTTCAGCCACTTCTCTACATTGTCGCCGCTCCTGCTCCGATATATGTCATAGCGATGTACCAACTTTTCAGTACCCTCGTCATAGACGCAGCTGCCTGTGCTTTACGTCAATTCTCTACGTTTGTCTACAGCTCACTGTCTGTGCCAGAATGATGTGCTCATAGGCAGCGGTTCATGTGAACGATATGAAAATCAGAGGGAACCATGTCCCAGCTACATGGTGGGTGATCAACCATCTTTTATCGATAACACTTCTGGAGCGCATTTACTGCAGCTGGAGTGTTTTCCTGCAACATTGTCACCCTTAGCCGTCAGGCATGACAGGTACGTTTTGTGGGTTTCATGAATTCAGGCGGAAAACCTCTGTCAATGACATCATCATCATCATCATCATCATCACTATTCTGCCTACGGCTCGTCTTCACATGTAGCTCTCCATGCTACCCGCTTCGTTATCTCATAACTGTTTTCTGTCTTTATACTATGCGCCGTCTGCTATCTTCTGCGTCCTGTTCTTCTTCTTCTATGCACTGTTCCTTCGATAGCATCGGTCAGGAAACATTCTCTTCTCATGCATTGTCCCAGCCAATTGTGTTCCCTCTTCCTCATTACACTTAAAATTTCTCTCTTCCCCCATCCTTGTCAGCACCTATTCATTTCTCACTTTGTCTACCCATTTTACCCCTTCCATCTTCCTCCAGATCCAGAACTCACATGCATCTATTCTTCTTTCTTCCTTTTTCCTCAGTGTCCATGTTTCAGTTTCGTATGATGCCACGCTCTATATATAGCATTTCACTAGTCCCTTCCTCTCATCCCTGTCCAAGCCCTCACATTGAAGTCTCCTCTTCTTATTAAACGCCTCCTTGGTAATTGCTGTACACGTTCTCACATTCTTATTACTTCTCATGTCACCCATAATTATACTTTCCAGGTACCTGAAAGTATTAATTTGTTCTATATCTACCTGTCCTATCTTTATAGTTGCTCTTACTTTTCTTCGTTCTGTCACCAAACATTTTGTCTTTTTCTTATTATCTGTCATTCCGAATTACTCACTACCCTTATCTAATTCTATCAACATTCAAGTCATAGTTCTTGCTCTCTCTGCCAGTAACACCATATCATCCAAAAATCGAATAATTCTATTCTCTTACCACCAACTTGTACTCCTCTTTTTCATTTCAAGCATTTCTGAATAATATGCTCCACGTATATGTTAAACAGTATCCTTTCGTCACTCCCCTTCATTGTTAGTTCGTTTGTCATCTCATTCCCAGTCTGTTCTCGTCTTTTTGCTGTCGGTACAGATTATTAATTAATATTCCATTCCTCTGCCGACACCATTCTACCTTAGAATGACCACTAATTTATTCCACTGTACTTTGTCAAGGGCTTTCTCCAACTCAATGAAAACAGTAAACTTATCTTCCTCTTCCACTGTATAATTCACAGCTGTCCAACTGCGTCTCTTGTACTCTTACTTCTTCTAAATCCATGCCGCTCCTCTGCAATACATTTTCCCAGTCTTCGTGATGTCTGCTACACTCACGGAAGAAAGTATCACAACATCAGGAAGGAGTTGAGCGACAGTAACCAAAGTTGGTAGGTATGTTCCTCCTTCTGTAATATGATGTCTATTAAAATTCCTCGTCAATCACGTAGCAGTGGTGCTGGTAGCTCAGGGTTGCTTTAAATATACGCTGTAAGGATCGTAGGTGTTAGTTACCTTTGAAATTGGATATGATGAGTTGGTGTTAGGCAAGAATGCCTTTAAGATAAGAAAGACGATCAGCACCTCATTGAGTCTCAACAAGGACGTGTAATAGGGCTACGAGAAGCTGGAGGTTTCTTCTGTAGTATTGCAGAAAGACTTGGCTCTGGCTCATCGTACTGCCTCTGCAGCTGCATTCTGAGCAGCAGTTGGCACCACAATGACAAAACGAACTGTCACAAATCGGTTACTTCAAGGGCAGCTCCGAGCTACACGCCCTGTAGCGCGCACTTCACTAACCCGAAACCACCAACATTTGCGACTTCAGAGGCGTCAAGCGAGAGCTCTTTAGAAAGCAGGGAGGAAAAGTTGTGTTTTCTGATAAAATCTGGTTCTGCCTCAGTGCCAGTGATAGCCGTGGGTTTGTTAGAAAGAGGCCAGTTGACGGACTGCAACAAAGATGTCTGCGTGCTGGATACGCTGCACCTACACCTGGAGTTATGGTCTGGATGCGATTCCGAATGACGGCAGGAGCGCTCTTCAAGGTTATCCCACGCACCCTGACTGCAAATTTGTGCGTCAGTTTGGTGATACCACCTCCTGTGCTACCATTAATGATCAGCATTCTGCCGGCCGCGGTGGTCTAGCGGTTCTAGGCGCTCAGTCCGGAACCGCACGACTGCTACGGTCGCAGGTTCGAATCCTGCCTCGGGCATGGATGTGTGTGATGTCCTTAGGTTAGTTAGGTTTAAGTAGTTCTAAGTTCTAGGGGACTGATGACCATAGATGTTAAGTCCCATAGTGCTGAGAGCCATTTGAACCATTTGATTAGCATTCTAGAGTTGCTTTCCAAAAGAATAGCGTTCGCCCACATGCGATTGTTTAACCCAACATGCTCAACAGAACGTCGACATGTTGCTTTGGTCTGCTCTATCACCAGATCTGCTTCCAATAGAGCTCATATGGACATCATCGGATCAAAACTCCAGTGACGTCGACAAACAGCACTAACCGTCTCTGTGTCGATCTACTAAGTGCAACAGGTATGGAGGTCCATCCCCCAAAATGACATCAGACACCTGTACAGCAAAATGCATGCTTGTTTGCATGCTTGCTTTCAATATTCTGGCAGTTACATCGGTTATTAATGTAATAGGAATTCACAATGGATTATCTCGCGCTCACATTAATCTTTGATCTTTCAACGTTATGACTTATATATGTTACCTAGAAAAATGTATTCACGAAATTTCATTACTCTTCATTAATTACGTTTTGTGTTGCGACTTTTTATCGTCAGTGCATCTATCACCCTTATTGTTAGTAGAACTTTTACTGCATGGGAAATCACACTTGCGTTTCCATAATCCTCAAATTTCTTGGCACTGCTTTTGTTTTCTTTTGGTACCGTTAACACAGTGAGAAAGTCTTCTGGCCATTCACCATTTCCATATATCTTGCTGTAGAGCTAAGTTAAGTCTTTCATACCACTGCTCTCAAGGCTCTTAAACAACTCTGCAGCTAATCCATCAGTTCCACTTGCTTTATGGTTCTTCATCTCCATTAAAGCCGTTTCTGGTTCTCTTTCCAAAACGCAGCTTCTTTTGTCCTCTTCCTTAACTCTTGTCTCCTCTTCTAATTTAATATCGTTTTGTTTTTGATCAGCCTCATTTAGGAGCTCTACATATTCTTGACATCTTCCCAATACTTCCTCTGTTTTATGGACTGTTGTAACATCATTTTCTCTGTTTCCGTACTTTTTTTTTGCTTTTCATTATTTCAAAGAGTTATGTCAGCAGCTAATCAATACATCATTTCGTGTTTTCTTTTTTTTTCTAGTTTCCATATTTCTTTACAGCTCTCTCTCATCCATCTCTTCCTTACCCGTTCTGTTTATCTCCTCAATTAATTTTTCAGCTTTCTTTACATTCTTTTCCATTCCTCAGTTCCTACAGTCTTCCAATTCCTTCTTTCGTCCGTCTTACTGACCACTATGTTACCCATTCTTTCCCTATTCTTTCGAACTTCTTCACCCATACAACTTATTCCGCAGATGCATTAAGATTTTGTCTAATTCTCTCCCATTTCCCATTATGCAGTCTCTTCATTCGTCCATCTATCTTATTTTAATATAAATGTGTTTCCTTACACAGCTTTCCTACCTGTCTCCTCTAACCTGTCTATTGCTCTCTTGGTTTTCCTCCTCTTACTCTCTTGAATTTTATTTGCAGGTCCACAACCACCAGCCTGAGGTCCGAATCTATGTCTGCTGCAGGGTATGCTCCAGCGCTCTTTAGGCAATTTTTGTACCAGTTCTGAATTGCGATATAATGAATTTAGAATCTGTTGTCATTCAACCTAGACACCGACGTATATCTTCATTTTCTGTATTTTTTTAAAAAAAGTGTTTTCTAATCACAAGGGAATTTTCTCTGCATAAGTTAACCCTTTAGTTCATATTTCCCAATCAAAATCACCCATGCAATTCCACTTCTTTTTCCTCTCCTGACACTGGATTCAGATCCCCCATTATGACGATATGCAGGCGCTTCTTTTTTCTTTATTTATAACTGCTTCAGTCTTTTCATAGTTTTCTTCCACTTCTTCATCAATATGTTGACTTGTTGGCATATATATTTGTATTAATACGACACCTTTCTTGTCATCTCTTAATCTCATCATCAGTATTTCATCTACGTACTCCACTTTCAATACGTTTTCCATCAGCCGCTTTTTTATCCTAATTACCACACTTCTCGCTGCCTGAGTAAAACAGTTTGTATTCTCCACTATCCACCTCTCCCTTACTTTCCCACCTCACTTTACATATGCCTGATGCGTCCAGTCTATTATTCATCAACGCCTATTTCGCATTTCCCAGCTTGCCAGCCCGTGATAGTGTGAGCACATTAGATGTGAGTGACAGCATACGCTTAACCATTGGTGAGAGAGACTATTGCTATAGGCATCTTCATTTTCTAGAGACACTGCACAAAACATCCGCGCAAAGTGTCATAGGATTTTATCAGTCATTTTAATTTCGTAAATAATCAGAGCTCGAAAATAAAATAAAAGAAAGCTCTCGTAATTTATATTCATTTTACGGCTGGGTAAGAAAGTGATATTGGTTGCTTGAGTATTAAGATATTTGTGCCGATATGAACTCATACAGTTGTACTGAGCGTACAAATGGGCATAGATGGTTTTATAGTATATTAAATTTCGTATTTTTAAAGAAGTCATGGTAGTTACGTAAGCTCTTCATTGCTTCCATACATGCTAGTTTCGTATTTTTATAAATCTTCTGTCATGGTTTCTGTCTTCATCCATAGTTAGAGGCAACAATATGACAAACGGAAGAAGGACATTTTTCTGTTATGTTATTACAACAATTAGTCGTAACTGAGAGTGCACTGTCGGGTGGCAAAACCTGTACTATTTTTCCGACTGGCCCTGCACAGGGCGTTTCTTCCCAAATAGATGTTTCAGGGGCGGAAGCTGTGCCGTGATGGACACGGCACCTTCCCGCTGGTGTCCGCTGGGCAAGACTGAATTCCGCAGCGGCCGCGTGGAGCGTCTTCTGAACGAAAGAGGGCGTGCAGTGAGTACGGGCCATGGAGCAGACAGTGCGACCCCTGCGGCCCATCTGAAACAGATGATATCTGCTGTACAGAGCAACCACCTTACCTTGGGTGACGTGCTTAAAAATCTTTTCTGGTGCGTGGAGATCCTTCTACACGGCCACACCAAAAGGAGTCCAGACGCCACTGCCACATACTAATGAGGAACATTAACAAAATGTTTCTTAACCATAATCTAAAGGCAACCTCTGAGTTTGAATAAGTGTAAAATTGCCGATTCCATTTTCCTTATTTTAGTACTGCCAATCGCAACTTCGCTGTGGCTACTACATATTGGCCATTGAGCCTATCCAGTTCTATTCTACCGGTTAAAGTTTGATATTGGCCACAATGAATAAAACGTTCTCGGTTTTCCTGGCGCGTCAGTTCGAATAAAATGCTCGGGCTTTCGATGGCCATCTCCGCCATCTTCGTTAGGAGTTCACTGACTGCCGGGGCTGTTACGGTCTCTCGCTTATATAGCCATGATGACATCATCAGCAGCCAATCAGATCGTCCAAATGTGGCCCGCGCGCACATAAGTCGACCCGGGCAGCTAGCGGAGCTATTGCCCATGGCAACACCGGTGACGTCAGGGTGGCGCCAGGGGCAGGCGCCACGTTTGAAACTGCCGCTCCCGCGTCGCGCATCTGTCTCTGCTTTCTTTCGATGTCCAACGCCCGTCCCCATGCCCTGCTGTGTGTGTATTCCTGGTCTCTTTCGAAATTGTTGTTGTTTAAGCGAATCTCGGCCGCTTCCTTTATAACGGAGTCCCAATATATAGACGCATGAGCCAACACTTTTGTATTTTCGAACTGTACTTTATGTCCGTTTTTTAGGCAATGCTCCGCTGTGGCCGACTTGTCAAACTCCCTTTGTTTTATATGGCGCTTGTGCTCAGTACAACGCTCCGCAACCGTGCGAATTGTCTGTCCAATGTATATGCTGCCACATTCACAGGGTACACCATACACACCGGACACTCTAAGAGCAATGTCGTCCTTAACAGGGCGCAACATATCTCGTATCTTGGGGGCGGGCCGGAACACTGGTCTTAGCCCACGTTTCTGCAGCAGACGTCCTAACTTACTGCTAGTTGCTCCACAGTATGGCAGGAATATACTCCGTTTGGCCTCTTCTTCTGATTCACCAGGTGTCTTTCATCGGCGGCCCTTGAAAGCGTTTGCGATGTCTCTTTTCTGTATCCATTTTCCCCGAAAACACGATTTAAGTTCTGCAATTCAGACTGTAGGTGGTCGTCGTCAGAGATAATCTTGGCTCTATGAACCAACGTGTTCAGGACAGTTTCCTTGTGTACAGGGTGGTGGACACTATTGGCGTTCAAGTACCGATCAGTGTGTGTTGGTTTCCGGTGCACTGAGTGACCAAGCTGGCCTCCTGCCTTCCGCTCAACCAAAACATCCAAGAATGGTAGCTTCCCGTGCTTCTCCATCTCGACAGTAAATTTAATGTTGGGATGGACACCATTCATATGATCGACGAACTGCTGTAGTGTATCTTCTCCATGAGGCCATATCAGGAAGGTGTTATCAACGCATCGTAGAAAGCAAGATGAGCGTAATATCGCAGTTTGCAGAGCCTGCTCCTCAAAGTGCTCCCTGAAGAAATTTGCGACTGCTGGAGACAGTGGTGATCCCATGGCTGTGCCATCAGTCATCTCATAATATTCATCGCAGTACAAAAAGCACCTTGTCGTTAGGACGTGACGGAACAACTTAATGATTCCAGATGGAAAATATGCGGCCAAAATATCCAGCGTATCTTGTATTACCACCCTCGTAAAAAGTGACACAACATCCAGGCTAACCATTAGGTCGTTTGGGCCTATCTTCATTCTCTTGAGTGTCTCAACAAATTTCTGCGAGTTGACAACATGGTGTTCGCAATGTCCCAATTTTGGTGCTAATAATCCTGCCAGATGTTTAGCAAGTCTGTAGGTAGGCGAACTGATTGCACTAACAATGGGCCTCAGGGGAACATTTTATTCGAATTGACGCGGCTGGAAAACCGAGAACATTTTATTCATGTATGCCGTCGCGAAAGACTCAGAGAACACTGGCCACAATGCTGTGCTTTTTTAACCGAGCCGCTCTATCTAACAACTTTTGAGGTACTTTTCTTAAAAAAAAGTGTCAATTCAAGACAGAGCTTGTGTGGGCTGTAAAAAATATAGTTTAGTATTACGGTTAAAAAAAAAAATTCAAATGTGTGTGAAATCTTATAGGACTTAACTGCTAAGGTCATCAGTCCCTAACCTTACACACTACTTAACCTAAATTATTCTAAGGACAAACACACACACCCATGCCCGAGGGAGGACTCGAATCTCCGCCGGGACCATCCGCCCAGTTCATGACTGTAGCGCCCTAGACCGCTCGGCTAATCCTGCGCGTCAGTATTACGGTAAATAGTTTTTCTGATAAAAATGGTTAATAGACCTTTTGAAGAACCAGCCCTACTACTCACCTGTTTCTTCATTACACCGTTGTTCCACAATGTCTGATGTTTATCTAACGAAACCTTTTCGTGATGCTTACATTCAACTGCTATCTCCCTTTCCTTGCTGTCGCTGGCAGAATTACAGCACCACCGACGTACCTCAAAGTTTTTATGTCTTCACCTTGAACCTTAGTACCTTCCCATATTTCTACTTGGTTTCCTACAAACAAGGTACCGTGTTGCAGTCCTTGCTCCATTCAGTCTCATCCAACCTTGATAATACTGATGGCATTATTAATTAACTGCAAATACTACTGAAGGAAGAGAAGGACGATTTAGGGCCAATACTAAACTGCGCACACACGCACGCAAACACACACACACACACACAAACATTTTTTCCTTGCATAATGTTAATATTTTCTATTTTGTTTCATTTATACTTATTTACTTTAAGTCCTTAATACTTTCTCTGATATAACCACTGTATTGTCAAAAATTATATTCTCTCTGTGTTTGACGATGGGAGTGGCCGCGAGGTTTGAGGCGTCAGGTCACGGGGTACGCGGTCCCTCCCGCCGGAGGTTCGTGTCCTCCCTCGGGCATGGGTGTGTGTCTTGTTCTTAGCATAAGTTAATTTAAGTAGTGTGTAACTCTAGGGTCCGATGACCTAAGCAGTTTGATCCCTTAGAAATTCACATACATTTGAACATTTTGAACACTCTGTGTTCGCACCTCACAGACTTTTCCACGCTGTTCACCTGTAGTGCATCCTTTGACGACAGTCAGTTCAAATCTTACGATAGCCTTGTAACCGAAAAACCGTTAATGAGATAAATTAATGCAGTAGCATGTCCACTATTTTATGCGTTTCATTTATCTGCATCTCCGTCTACATGATTACTCTGTAGCTCACTCCTAAATGCTTGGCAGAGGAGCTATCGATCACCGTCGAACTATTTCTCTGCTGTTCCTCCCCGGCAAAGCGGGTGATAGAAACCATTCAGTCTGACCGTTTGAGTTATCATTTGCCTTATTTTATTGATTATTGTTCCTCCCTATGTAAGTGGCCGAAAAAATATATTTTCGCATTCGGAGGAGACAGTTTGTGGTTGTAATTTGGTGAAAAGATCTCCCCGCAACGAAAAAGTCTTCGTTTAACGACTGCCATCCCATGTAGAGTAACATGTACGTAACACTCTTTGCTCTGTTTGAAAATAAGGCAAAAAGATCTGTCCCCACTGGCATTTTTTCCATGTAATCTTTCAGTCCTGTTTGGTAACGAAAGCATGCGACACAGCCGAAGTAGAATAGGATGGAAAAGCGTAGTGCAGGCACTCTTTAACATATTTCTTGCGTCTTCTAAGTATTCTGCCTACAAAACGCAGTCTTTCGTTCGCCTACCCAACAGCATTTTCTGTGGTATCGTTCCAATTTAAGCTATCCGTAATTATAATCCCTCTGCATTTAGTTGAATTTACGGCTTTTAAGTTTGTGTATTTATTGTGTAGCCGAAAAATAACAGGCTCATTTTATTACTCTAATGGATGACATTAAACTTCTCACTATTTAGAGTAAATTGCCGCTTCTTGCTCAACACAGGTACCTTGTTTAAATAATTCTACAGTTGGTTTTGATCCTCTGATTTCTTTCCCAGTTGATGATCGAAAGAATCATCTGTAAATAATCTAAGAGGGCAGCTCAAATTGTTTCCTAAATCGCGGTAAAGTGTACGAGGACATAAAGAATGCGCTACTGAACAATTTGGTATGGGACCTAGAGTCGGAGAAGCCAACTTAAGTAAACCGGTCTATCGCTTTGTCTAGCGTCACTGTTTTCCAGCGTATTTACAACTAACATGTGTACAAGTTTAGACGGACTGTGCTGTTTACTTACATGTACATTCTTCATTTCCTGCCACGAAAACAGGAGGACGAACTTGATTACTCGGAAGTCATGACGCAGATTGCAGGTTTTGTTTACTTTACTTGTCCATAAGGTGGTTCTGTTGTATTGCATTCAAATTGTCCCATGACAATGCTATTCAGAGACGCAGAGGAGGATACTATGGAGCAGTACTAGTACATTTCCGCAGAACTCACTGCCATGCATCTTGTGTACTGGGAACAACGTTACAATGCTCTCGCCGCTGAAAGTCTGTGCAGGGAATGATTTCGTAAGAGTTATCATCCATCACAACGAGTGTTTATTTCTCTCGATCAGCGAATGCGGGAGACTAATTTATAGGAATGAAGAAACGAGGGACCTGGCAACATGAGGATCACTCGCATGTCCGATTTTGAAGAGGAAGTGCTGGAACGTGTTGCAGCCGATGCCACGTGAAGTACTCGTCGTACTGCGTGTGAAATGGACGCTGCACAATCTAGCGAGTGGCAAGTACTCCACGAATAACAATTACATCCATATCACCCACAATACGTCCATGCAATGCTTGTGACTGACTTTTTCGAGAAATACTTTGAAACGAGTGAGACCTTCAATAGATAATATAAAGCAGACTCTAATTAACATCGTTTCAGTGTAATACTAAATTAATTGACAGTTATTAAGGAATTAACTACTTATCTTCACGAGCTTAATATTCAAGCGTATGTCATCTGCGCCAGTGCTGCCAGCCACAAAATCCACATTAGTGATTTGGGTCTGTAATTTGTCGAGTGAGCTGCTGTATAATGTTGCTAAATATGATGGTTTTATACCACTGTACTCGGAAAGGAACTTAATTGGTATAGAATGTGTACTGAAAGACTTGCCATTATTAAGTGATTTAGACTGCTGTACTATACAAGGGGCATCTACTTCTAACAGGGGAACACTCCCAAATGTAAATAAAAGACCTTTAAGAAATTTGGCAGGTGTATGTAGGGGGAAAAATAATTCAAAACATTTTTGTTTCTGTATTTGCCCAGTTTCACTTTCAAGGGGTGAAATGGATCCCAAAAAGTAATGTGATATATTAGGTTTCTAGCGAATATCTTACAAATCATGATACATAATTTTTTCTCTCTTGTAAAAGTTGATACGTAATTAACGTTCTTGGAAACAGAACAACTAACTTTTGCAATAATTCAAAATTTTTTAAATTCATCCACCATTATTAAATAATTTTGCAAAAGAAAACTTTTGAAATAACAAAAATTTAAAGCAACTTTCAAGCCATATACATCAGTGTGAGATGAAGCCGGTTTCTGAAATATTACTTTTCGAAAATACATTACACATACTGTACTCTCAGAGTATTTTCACTTATTCTTATTCTATTTTCTTGTTTTAAATATATTTACTTTAAGGTTTAAATTTGTTATTTTACGTTTTTTTAATATTTTTTTCAGTTTGCCATTTCACATACATGTGCTGAAAATAATAAATAACACATTATTATGCTACAAAATCATTACATAAATGATAATCCGGAAGTAAATGCTAAATTTATAAGGTTTCTTACACCATGTACATAAAAGTATACACATTTAACAAAATGCATGTATGTAAAGTGGTAAATTAATAAAAAACATGCGAATTTAATTTGTAAAACAACAATTTAAAACATAAAAATGAAAGTAAAGTAAATAATTGGAATAAAAATTAATACTTAAATATTTTAATTGGGTACATCAAAAATACTTTGAAACCAAATTATGTACAGCTTATTTACCAAAAATTTTATTTTAGAAATCAGGTTTATTACACATGGGTATATGTGACATGAAAAGTTTTTTAATTTTTTGTTGTAATAGAAGTTTTCTTTTGAAAAATTAATTAATGGCAGAGGGTTTAATTTGCAAAAATTTAAATGTTTGCAAAAGTTGGTTATGCAGTTTTAAGAATGTTAATTATGAATAAACTTTTATATGAGAAACATTTTTTTATATCTTATGGTTTCGAAGGCATTCCTCCGAAAATTTAATATGCCAAATTATCCTCAGTGTGTGTTTTACCCCTTGAATGTAAAATTGATGAAAAAAATAAGTATTGCGTTATTTGTTCCTCTATGCACTTGCCAAGATTCAGCAAAATCGTTTATTTAGACTTGGGTACGTTCCCTTGTAAGTTGCTTATGTTGGCAGCTGTTCTTGATTCGAGTTCTGGAATTTTACTTCGGCTTCTATGTTGATGGAATTGCGGAAAACGGTGTTCAGCAACTCCGCTTTAATGGCACTGTTATGAGCTGCTTTACCATTGGTACAGTGCTGTGAAGGTACTGATTATGAAAAAGTAGTCGCTATAAATAAATAAAATATTTGTCTGCCAGAGTCGGATACTATCGTTTTTAGTGATAACATGAATGATGTGAAACATCACACATAAAATTGGTGAACGGTGTAACTAGTACATCAGTCTATGGAGGGTGCAGAAGGGAGCGGGCGGCAGATAGGTAGGGAGGAACCGGGAGAGGAATAGTTTGAATAGAAACGTGTACTGTCAAAAGTGGAGCCCCATTCTTTCTGTCAAAAGCCAGAAACATTTTGGTCCGCCTCGTAAACGTTGAAGCTGATGTCGGATCCATACCTCTTAGCGTCGGAAACAATAATAATGCGTCGAAAATAACGATTTGTCCGGTTCCGATACAAGTCGGTAGTTTTTTTACGCGATCAGTGCTCAACCAGAACGGCGCTGTTTGCGGTGTCGAAGGCCGCTGCTGCATTATGCATAGGTGGGGGATGCGATGTTTGTCGGTGCGACGGCGCGCATGAATGCTTAATTGCGGCTCATTAGCGCCGACTGCCGGCCGACCGCAGAGCACGCGAGTGCGGCACGCACACTGCACGCACACCTCTGCCACCGCTGACCGCAGGCGGCAAGCCGGCGGTGGATGCGTCGCGGGCCGAGAAAAATTAACGGCGCGGCTCGCGCTCTTACGTGTCCTGCCGCTATGCTGTCACGGAGGGGGCGGTTCCGCGAGGGGGCAAGGCAGCAACTGTGACAGGTTTTAGTATGCATCAGGTGTCGGCACATAAATTCCAGGTACGCTGGTGAGGCCAACCTCATGTCGAGGAGCGCAGCTGAGGTGTTTCAGGAAAACTACATTGCTGGTCATGAACACCAAGAAGGACCAGAGATCTCACAGTCAAACTGATTTGGGAGATAACGCATTGTAGAAAAATCACGTGACTCAAAATATAGCCCCACGTGAAGTGAGGAAGGTGATGAAATCGGCATTGAGAGTTGCCGCCATTGCTGACTATAGCCGCTGCTACCCGCATCGGCATTGAATCGAAGAGACTCTGGATTGTTGTTGAGGTACAGCAGTCCGGCCGGCTGGTGTGGCCGAGCGGTTCTAGGAGCGACAGTCTGGAACCGTACGACCGTTACAGTCGCAGGTTGGAATGCTGCCTCGGCCATGGGTGTGTGTGATGTCCTTAGGTTAGTTAGGGTTAAGTAGTTCTAAGTTCTAGGGGACTGATGGTAGAAGTTAAGTATCAGAGTGCTCAGAGCCATTTGAACCATTTGAACAGCAGTCCGTGCTGTTTCCACATACTGCCAAAGTTGAGCAGTGGGTGAGGTCGTCAGTGCCAGTCGTTTCAAAATCATCGAGCTGCCGTTTTCGATAGGTGAGAGATCGGGAGAAGAGAGAGGCAAAGGTATCAGTGCAATCCTTTGGGCTACGAAGAAGTCTTGAACATTCCGTGCCATTTGTCGTCACGCATTATTCTGTTGCAATGTAGCCGTTAGCAAGCTCCGAAGTTATGGGAGGACAACAGGCTCCAACACTTCAGAGATATAATGCTGGCTGGTTACTGTATTGGTATCGCGTACAAGGGGGAGCGGGGGTGGGGAATGGGGGTGGATGCTGGAGTGGAATCGAAACTACAATACCGAGTGCAAGACCAGTAGGGCGATGCATAAGCCAACAGTTGGGCAATTATCCACCACAGTGTCTCCAGACTCCAATCTGACCGTGGTGGTGGGGCAAGCAGAATTTAGATTCGTCGGTAAAAACAACGTCGTTCCGTTCGCTTGTCGATGCCCGTTTATTCATTGCATCATTGTCGGCACAAGCACCTGTGACCTTGACTCAGTGGTAAAGTAGGAATAGACACCTTGCGGACAGTCCACTTTGCTGCAAATGGCGTCGAATAGTGCTCGCAGGACACTGCTTGTTGTGCAAGAGACTGGATTTGCTGTGAAAGGGATCGTAATGCCGTTGAGCGATCCATCACTGCCATGAGCACAGTATGCCTGTCACCATGCCTAGTGATGCAAGGAGGAGTGGGCAATCAATCGGTCCCATCGGTCCGTCGTTCCCTCCTGCACCCAACGATGGCAGATCTCCATCACAGTTTCTTAGTTCCACCCGACATGATCACCCACTTTTCTGAGGGATTACAGAAGAATGCTGAAGATTAGATGGGTAGATCACATAACTAATGAGGAGGTACTGAATAGGATTGGGGAGAAGAGGAGTTTGTGGCCCAACTTGACCAGAAGAAGGGATCGGTTGGTAGGACATGTTCTGAGGCATCAAGGGATCACCAATTTCGTATTGGAGGGCAGCGTGGAGGGTAAAAATCGTAGGGGGAGACCAAGAGATGAATACACGAAGCAGATTCAGAAGGATGTAGGTTGCAGTAGGTACTGGGAGATGAAGAAGCTTGCACAGGATAGAGTAGCATGGAGAGCTGCATCAAACCAGTCGCAGGACTGAAGACCACAACAACAACAACAACCCCCAATCCTTATAAGTAACTATTCTCCCTCGTCAAAGGCCGAAACGTGCTCGAAAGACGCTCGCTGTCTTCTACGAGGCATACCGATTCTGCTTCACCAAAATAACCGCAGGTAACAACAAGTCCAGTACGTCCGCACGGCCGTCCAAATTTCACCTGATTTGGATGTTTCCTTCAGGGTGTTAAATTTTTAACTTTTCGATTCCTACGGCAAATGTTAGCTACAGAAAAGCATGGGGGGTGGGACTTCTACAACATATTTCCAAGAGACCGAAAACTTTATGTCTAAGAATGAACACTGTTTCAGTAAGCATCTCACTTGCCAATCTTAACTTGTCCTTCTCTCATATGATATACTGCGAATTGTGAATGAACGGCAACAAGAAGATTCTGTATTTCCAGATTTGCGAAAAGCATTGGATACGTACTCCATTGCAGTCTGTTAACGAAGGTACGAGGGTACAGAATAGATTGCCAGATACGTGAGCGGGTCGAAGACTTCTTAAGTAATAGAAGCCAATATGTTGTCCTCGAAGGCGAGTGTTAAAAAAATTAAAAAAAACTTAAACATTAGTGTCATGCAATATTTTGTGTAATGTAATATCTTGTACAGACATCTTTTATTAACCGACACGTTCCACATTACGAAGTGTCGTATTCATGATCTATGGAACAAGTATTAATCTAATCTAATATAATCAAGGGTATCGTCAGGAGTGCCCCAGGCAAGTGTGACAGGACTGCTGTTGTTTTCTGTTGCATTAATGATCTGCCGGACAGGGTGGGCAGCAATCTGCTGTTGTTTGGTACGATGCTGTGGTGTACGGGAAGGTGTCGATGATGAGTGATTGTAGGGTGGTACAATAAGACTTAGATAAAAGTGCGGATGAGCAGGAAAAACCAACCCCGTAATGTTCAGTCACTACATTAATAGTGCCCTGATAGATAGTCACGTCGTTTAAATACCCGGGCGTAACGTTACGAAACGATACGAAATGGAACGAGCATTTTAGAATTGTGGTAGGGAAGGGGAATGGTCGACTTCAGTTTATTTGGAGAAATATCTGTGAAAGAGACCGCATATAGGACACTAGTACAACCTATTATTCAGTACTGCTGGAGTGTCTGGAATCTACACCACGTCTAATTAAAGGAGTACATCTAAGCATCTCACAGAGGGGCTGCTACGTTTGTTACCAGTAGGTTCGAAAAACATGCAAGTATTGTGGAGATGCGTCGGGAACTAAAATAGGAATCACTGGAGGGAAGGCCACGTTCTTTACACGGAACACTGCCGAGAAAATTTAGAGGACTTACTTCTGAAGCTGAATACAGAACGATCCTATTGCCACCAAAATACATTTCGTGTACGGACCACGAAGATAAGATACGAAAAATTAGGGCTCATAACAATTGTTTTGCCTATCTCTATCTGCGAGTAGAACAGGAAAGCAGACGACTAGTTGTGGTACAGGATATCCTCCACCATGCACCATACGGTAGCTTGCGGAGTATGTACAAAAATGTAGATGTAGGAGAGAGCACTAAAAAACGTAATACTGGTGTCGACAAATTGAAGGATAAGGACGACATACAGTGAATGTGTCATTAAGCTACAGAACAGATTTGAATTTCTAACGCTGAAACACAAAATCGACATGGATGGCTTGTGGGAAATGATAAAGACGATGTGGGAGAAGCCGGCCGCAGTGGTCTCGCGGTTCTAGGCGCGCAGTCCGGAACCGTGCGACTGCTACGGTCGCAGGTTCGAATCCTGCCTCGGGTATGGATGTGTGTGATGTCCTTAGGTTAGTTAGGTTTAAGTAGTTCTAAGTTCTAGGTGCCTGATAACCACAGCAGTTGAGTCCCATAGTGCTCAGAGCCATTTGAACCATTTGAATGTGGGAGAAGCACCAGTACAAGCGTGCAAATCATGACAAAGAAGGACTAAGAAACCCAGAAACAAGAGTTACGTGGGAAAATCTCTTACAGGGAGAGCCCAACGAAGCCAAAGAAACATATGAAAGCTAGTTCCTCAGAAGAAAAAAGGGAACATGTAGACGATAAAACTACAGGGAATGCAAGAGGATTCTAAAGGTTTTCAGAAAAGGTTATACACCACACATGTATGGCATTACCCTTGCCATACCCTTGGGGTTCACACCACCGGCAATGAAAGAGATCGAACCCGCAATCAGGATACCGAAAGCCAACAAACTGTAGGGACTGATAGAACATTAGCTAAACTGCTTATAAAGAGATGAGATACAATTACCAAACTAATACACAAACTCGAACCAACATCTGGAACGAACATATAAAGCTACAAGTCTGAGCAGAAGCGACCACAACACCAGTCCACATAAAGGGTGATAAACAAGAATGCAGGGTTTACAGTGGCATCTTATTAATTAGCACTAGAAAGTGTTCTCCAAGAATCTCGAGATAAAATCAGAACCCTGTTTAAAGGAGCTAATAGCCAAGCGGGATTTATAAAGTATTGGTCAACCACTTAACAGAAATTTGTACTAAAAGAAGCTATATCAAAATATTGGGAATACAACAAAACAACAGCAATGTATTTTCTGATTTTAAGGAAGCCACTGATAGTATATAAAGAGAAAAGGTGGTGGAGACACTGCAAAAGTTTGGAACGCCAAGGGGGGAATTACAAATCATGTAAAAGTTAGGTGGAAAGCTCCTAAGTGATAGCGAATATCAATGCGGAATATTCCAGGGGATTTCACGTAAGAACAGGTGTCACGAAAGTACATCGAGCATTAGTTCTCTTGTTCAACAATGCCGGGATGGTTCCTTTGAAAGGGCACGGCCGACTTCCTTCCCCGTCCTTCCCTAATCCGATGAGACCGATGACCTCGCTGTCTGGTCTTCCCCAAACAACCCAACCCACCCTTGTTCAACATTATAATACAGGAAGCAACGGACGCAGCAAGCGAAGCAGAGGAAAGAATTAGCATAGGAATAAAAATGAATATACTGGCCTTTGCTGGTGATTAGAACTAACTGCTGAAAATCAGGATCACCTGAAAATAATGGAAAGAAGGCTATTTCAAAGGCAATGGAAGTTGCATTAGAGGTAAAGAGAAAAAAATTTTATGGGGACAGAGAGAAATTACAAGGCAAAAGTCGAGAATCAGTACAGATTGGAGACCATGTGTTTGAAGAAGCAGAAAAGTTTAAGTATTTGACTGCTGTATAAATGACAAAGATCATGAGAAACAGTAAATAGAAACGAGGATTGAAACGTCATCCAGTGCGACATATTCACTTTAAAAAATTACTGTCATACAAAATCTTTGTGAGAGGAACGAAAATAAGAAATCATAAAATAATAATCAGAGCATCTTTACCGTATGGTGCAGAAATATGGAGAACTGTTAAGTATTCAGAGAGAAAGATGAAAGTTTTCGAAAACAAACTACTGCGGAAGCCATTTGGTCCAATCTGTGGGGGAGGATAATTGATAAGAAGAAAAAACAGGGAGCTCCGGGTCACAATTAATGAACCAGATGTTGTTGCTGAAGCCAAGACTAGGAGACCGATGTAGGCCAGCCACATCAGTAGCCTAGAGGATGGATCATTATTGAGAGAAGTATAATAGAAGAAACTCGAAAAACGAACACCTTTAGATAAGCCAAAAATAAGATGGAGAGACCTGGTTGCGAAAGATCCTCAGATTCTTGGCGCAAGGAAAGAAGACGCCATGGACATACGCTGTGAAGGGGGATACCCAACGCCGCCAAAATTGATTGTGGTTTGTGCGTCCAGTAAGAATAATTACGAAATCACCGCCTGCAAAAAAGTACAGATAATTTTCAAAGCTAAATTTGGCATCTAATTTTTTGTGTTCGGCCAACATATAAGTCAATAAGTGACGTGGAAGTTCTTTGTTAATAGGAGATAACATCGTAATTCGCCCCTGACTGTAACAAGCAGCCGGATGCTGATGTGCCAATAAGCAGCAGCGGCTGAGACTTACTGTTCCTGTTGTCAGCAAGCGAAGCACATGTTCTAGGAACATTCGCCAAACAGCTCTCCCAGTCAATCCCAGAGATTGTACGGTGTATCCAATGCTACGATACTCTTTTACTTGCTTCACTAGTTAAACCATTCGTGCATTTTCGCCCAATGTGCCTTGCTGACACAGAGAAGCTCCCGTAAATCTTTATAATGTGATTGTCTTACACATTTATCTATTTTCCGTTTATCAATCATATTATTTGAAAATACACCTAAGTAGCGATACCTCCATAAATATTGGTTTTTGTGAAAGACTATGCAATTGTTTTATTCTTTTCATTTAGCCTTCTTCTTCGTTCTTATTTCCTCTACCGTTCATTCTGTCTGTGACAGAATCCGCTTTTTCAGGATGCAGTAAAGTTTAATTGACTATTTAACTTCGCAGGCGGAATCCCTTCCCGACGGCAGAGACGTCAAAGTCACCAGAGGCACGGAAGCTATGTGAGACAGCTGTGTGTGAATTGTGTAAAATTTGTTCTCTATATCGTCGTATTTTCATTGTTTGTGTATCGTATTCCTCGAGCTCCGTAGCAGTGTGGTCAGCGTGGCTGACTGCCACGTGGAGGACTTTGGCTAAAGTCCCGTTACTGTCAGAGATTTTTCATTTGTGAGAGGTCTGGAACAGGGTGCAGTAAGCTTCGTGCTGCTAATTGGGAAGCTACTTGATTGAGAAGTAGGAAGTATGGAAGGCCGCTAAAGGCAGGAAGAGCGGTGTGCTGACTCACACCGCATTCCTAGAACGCCGTATCACAGAGGATGGCAGGGCGGACAGTTAGCTGCGTATCGTATTCTCTGAGGCAGAATTTTGGGGCCAGCCCAGGAACTCCCTAAAGGAGCGGTAGAAACCACCTAAAGAACCACACGCTGATTCGTTCAGAGTCAGCATCGGCTCCCAGTCTTGCAATCTAGGGTGCTGCTCATCACGCTGTATCAACATTACCTCTATCTAATTTGATTTACACAAGTACATCTGAAAGGTACTTTACGGAGGAAACCGCTATTTGACTGTGCACTATCGTACAGTATTTATCTTTAGTACTATCCAGGTTACGGTTTTTGTGCCATTATCAAGTACAATGTTAAAGGCATAAATGCCGAAATCACGATAATACAAAAGATAACTATGATAGTTCATAATCAAATTGCGGTTCACTCTTTTACAAAGTGTTGCATGACTGTAGCTCAACGCCGCCGAAAACTTTGCACTTTACTAGGTCTGAGAAGGTGCAATGATTCCACTGATAGCAGAAGTCGGGTTTGATTCCTAGAGTAGTGATGTTGTGGTACGTGACGTCGTAGGTGTGCAGACAGTTAAAGGACAGATCACAAATATTTATTTTGCTTCACTTTGTTTTAAATGTACGAGAGGCGTTCTATAAGTAATGATATAAATTTTTTTCTCCCTCGATTACGGTTAAAAATGTGGGATTTGTTGTGGATCATTGCGAAATTCTACCGCTCCAGCACCTATAGTCTCACTAAGTTTCGATAGGTGACGGCGCTATACCTAGCCTTCAAAATGGCGCCTATAGATTGGATGGTTGATTTGGGAGAGGGGACCAAACAGCGAGGTTATCGGTCCCATCAGACTAGGGGAGGAAATCGGCTATGGCCTGTCAAAGGAACCATCCCAGAATGTGTCTGAAGTGATTCGGGGAAATCGCTGAAAACCTAAATCAGGATGGCTGGATGTGGTTTTGAACCGTCGTCCTCCAGAATGCGAGCCCAGTGTGCTAACCACTGCGCCACCTCTCTCGGTTGCGTCTGTAACGGAAGTGCAGAGAGCTGTCATTGAGTTTCTTTCGGCGGAAAACCAGAGGATCGCAGATATTCATAGGCTTTTGCAGAATTCCTACGGAGACCAGGAAGTGAACAAAAGCACGGTGACTCGTTGGGCGAAGCACCTGTCGTCATAACAACAGGGCCGCACATACCTATCCCAGTTCCCGCTTGACGGCCGGCCACACACAGCTTTGACTGCTGCAATGTTGAAATTTGCGTACATTCTCACTCAAGATGACCGCCTATCACAATCAAACCCCTCGCTGCTCAACTGGACGTCTCCGCTCGTAGAGTTGATACATTTGCCCAACAAATACCGTACTCAAAGGTGTGTGCAACAAACAACTGGAAATTTGTAAATTTGTGGGTAGTTCTACGGGAGCAAACTGCTAAAGTCATCGGTCCCTCGGCTTACATACTACTTAATCTAACTTAAACTAAGGACAACACGCCTCGAACCTCCGACGGGGCTAGCCGCGCGAACCGTGGCAAGGCGCCTTTGGTCACACGGCTACCCAGTCCGGCTACAAAGAACAACTCTGAAGTGTATTGTGCTACCATCAGGAAAATGAAGAAACTACCTCATTGAGTTCGTTGCCACAAAAATGTAAACACGCATCTCCTTCTCCACGACAACTGGAAATTTGTAAATTTGTGGGTAGTTCTACACACTTCTACACACTTCTACGCATCCGAGAGGTGCTCAAAAAACTTCATTGACTGTTCTTCCTCAACCACCACGCAGGCCGGATCTCGCACCCTCCGACTTTCATCTGTTTGGTCCAATGAAGGACGCACTCCGCCGGAAGCGGTACGTGGATGGTGAGGAGGTTACTGACGCAGTCAGACGTTGATTCCGACGTGGAATAGCAGTATGTAACCATGCAGGCATACAGGCCTTCCCAGTAGTGGTAAGTAAGGCCGTCGCATTCAAGAGAGGTTATGTTGATAAACTGGGTTTTGTAGCCAAGAGAAGGGAGAATAATATGGTGTATTGGAATGCTGAATAGACTCTACCTGCTTTCAGAAAAAATATCGTTTTGCTTAATTATTGAAGGCCAATAGCAGTTTGTGTTAGCACCCTAACCTATTAAGTGACCCAGGGTCTAGCTTAAGTTAATATACTACAATATGGCTGTCAGTTATTGAAGCTATTGGATGGAAACAAGAAACATTGGTAACGAAAAGTTATTGAACTGTAGCGCATCAAGAATTCTAGGCTCGGTTAGAAGGTAATGTTTTGTTTGTTATCTGTTAAAGGCAACGTTTGTAATAATGCAATGGGAATAATTTATATTTGTTGTCACGGACTGTATTTGAATATGACATCAGGGGACAGCTTTTATTGTGTTAGTGATAGGTTTATTATTTCCGTAGAGAGTAGTCCCAGTTACACAATTACTTCTAAACTTTCCTGTTATAGAATGGTGCGTAGGAATAACAACTGTTCCTCCCTATAGGCTCTAATACCTACGTTTTTTATTTGAATTACTTAAGGTGTTTTGGTATGACGTAATGCATGTTGCCTGATTCCTCTTACAGTGCGCGCTCTCTAAAGTTTAATTGTAATCGTCTACATGATGCAGTTCTCCTAACTTCAAGGGAATGCAGTCGTAGTCTGAAAGTTAACATCATAATACTCTCGCGCTTGCAACATGAACCCGTAACGACATGCACTACTCTTCTTCGGATAATCCCCATCCCCTGTAACAGCTGTAATAGGTAAGGGTCTCAGAGTGCTCAATAATATTCAATAATCCCTGAAATCAATTCACATTCTCCAATGACTATACTGTTTATTACAAATATCCACTATTGTAATTTCGACCTTAAGTCATTTACAGTTACTTACTGGTGTTGGAAGCATAGCGGTAGTTACATAATTAAAATGTTGTGAGCCTCTATGACTTGTTTCAGCATCCAAAGAAGCTGTACAATTTAGCATATCTAAGTTTTGTTACTGCCTTTTATAATACAAATACTCCTTTCAAGTAGCTCTCCACGATAGGCTATGTTAAGCAAGGCTCTTCATATCTGCATAATTACTTGCCGAATTCAAGTACTCGTATTCCTCCGCAATTTCTATTTCTATCCATTACCATGCAGACAATTCCTCTATGATGTGTCATAGTACTCGGTCTCTTGTTTTGGTCAAGTTATATCCTAAATTCCTTTTTCTCAGTACGATTCAGTATCTTCCCATTAGATATTCAATGTGAAGGACCATAGAAAATTTGTGAATACATCACAAAAATATTTCATACTCTGAGCACGTCGTGGTTGCATGAACGAAAGTAATACATTAAAAGAGGTTCATGCGTGGTTCTTGAGACTCAATTTTATACAAATTAGTTACTCTGTCACGGAATCTCCTCAGGGAACTTCCAGTCGCAGTACATTAACTTGTCGATAAGAGCGTGGTGATGTCGGGGCTGATGACGAAACGTTTTAGAGAGAAACCATTTCGAATGCATCCACCGTCGGCCTAATAGGTTCGCGCGTCGCGTCGCCACCGCCTAAGCTAGAGTCCACTTTGCGATAGCGGCGCCGCGAGGGGCTGATTCGCCATCCCGGCGCGACGCGGCGCTGCGGTCGCTACACCGGCCTGCTCCTGTCGCCGCCGTCGATATGCCCGCCGCTCATCCCGATGCCCCGCGCCTACCGACGCTGTCTGCGGCAACCTGCGGTGCTCTGCGGCCTGCTGCGCACCCACCGGAAAGGCAATTCCCGCCCGCGTGCAACCGGCGCAGTATCGAGGCCAAAAATATCGCCCCGTGTTGGCATGCGGCGCCACCGCAGCAAAATACCGATCTGACGTTCAATCAGGCGACGTAGCCCGCGTCACCACATTCTACGCATCGCTGTCGCTTGTCGGGATATTGCCTCGTAACTACGCTGATTTGCAGATCGAGGTAGAATCAGGCTGGGTGCTAAGTCCTCAGCGGATGAGGCTCTTGCAGTAGTAGTCAAACGTGGAAAATATCTTTTTAATTTCCGTATATTCATAACAGACCGCAGCCAAATTTTCCCGAAGGAGCATAATAAACAATTTTTCAGATAGATCTTTAACAGTGGATTGCATGAATGTCTGAACTCTCGATAATACATAAGACCCTTGCCCCAGAACAAACGCAAATGTTAGTCACGGCGACAATATTATCAGTTTATAAAGTATTTGGTGAAACAACATCAGTAAGAAAGTATTTATTATGATCTTGTAATTTGTATGTTAGTAAAAGAAACTCAACATGACAACATACATTATAATTTTACTGAAATTAAAAAAGAGTTTCTCAATTTTACTGGGCTCACACCTGACATGCTGCTTATTACAGTACACTCCTCGCAGTTAATTACAAATGTTCTTTGTAATATTTTTGTGTATGTCTTACATATTAACGACTTCTGTCTCTAATGGATGCAGGTGCATGAAACATCTTGGTTTTCATAATCTTCCACTTCCCATAATCTTCAGATGTTGGCAGAAACCCCACAACCTACCACAGCTTCTAGAGCATTATTTTGGATGAATGGCTTGTCGACTCTCATCTCCGAGTTGTCTGGTACCATTTATTGCCGCAATTTCTCGAGGCAACTCCTTTTATCAGATCTGTCTTTCCGGTAGCCAGGACGTTGCTGTGAAATTACATTTCCTCTTTTCCTTCAGCGTTTTTACCGCATGCCTGCAGAGTCCGCTAGATGGGTCCGTTGTCTTGATTTCGCTCTATCACGGTCTGCATCTCGGTGGATGTTCACGCATTTAAGGTCTTTATGAATCGTATCAGCCCAACGTTGCTTAGATCGTCCTTTGGGTCTACTGCCGACGTCTTCAAGTGTGTAACCCGCCTTGGCAATAGAGTCATCACTGGCCTATAAAACATGCCCAAAACATCGAAGACGACTCTCATGCATCTTGTCTTTGATCGCTGCAGCACCAAACTGTTTCCTAATGCTGTCATTAGGAACGTGATCTAGCTTAGTGACACCCACTGTCAATCTTAGAATCTTCGTTTCCATTACACTTGGGCGGAGTTCGGTCTCAACTGTAGTCCCATATGATGCAACTGGTCGGAAGACAGTGCGATAGGTCTTTGATTTTAATTATTTTTCATCCTGTGATCACAAGTGATTCCAGTTGTTGTTCGCCACTTCATCCAGGCTGCCTGGATTCTGGTGTTGACCTCTTCACTGAGTCGGCCGTCAACGATGGTACTTAAACTTACTCACAGGAGTTACATCTTCACCATTAATCGTGATGGTTCCCATTTCATGTCTGCCTGATGTCATGTACTCTGTTTTCTTCAAATTAAGCACAAACCGTGTTGCGCCAACCAGTCACACCATTTTTGGGTTAGGCTCTGCAGATCAAGCTTGTTTTCTGCTGCCAGCATCACGTCCTCAGCATAAACCAGGGTCCATGGCAATGGCCGGTGCAGGTCAGCTGTCACCGTGTCCATTACGAGAATGAACACAAGTGGTGATAATGCAGAACCTTGATGGACGCCGACTGTGATGTGGAAGTCCTTTGATAGTCCTGAGGTTGTAAGGACATAACTTCTTGGCTGTGCATAAAGTAATGGCATCCAGTTGATAAGCTGTTCTGACACATCATGCTGTCGAAGTGCTAGCCAGATGAGACTGTGTGGCACCCGATCAGAGGCCTTTCCGAAATCCAGGAATGCTAGATGCAACGGCTTGGCTTTCTCATGATGTTTCTCGACTAAGAGTCTTGCAGTATGAATCGCATCAGTTGTGCTGCAGTTCTTCACAAATCCCGCTTGGTTTCTGGAAATCTGTGTGATCTCAAGGATCCTTTGGTCTAGAACACGCTCAAAGATTTTCATGGAGTGGCAGTGAAGTCGAATTGGACGGTAGTTTGTGCACTCAGCGGGATATCCCTTCTTCTTAAAGATAGACACAGTGATACTGTGCTGCCAACCAGTTGGTATTTGTCCCTGGTCAGTGATCTTGTTGATGAGTGCCGTCAACCATTCGGCTGCCTTCCAATCATGTGAAACTATACTAAGGTGAAGAATCATGGGACTCTTCCTAATACAGTGTCGGACCTCACTTTCCCTGGCGTAGTGCATAAACTCGACTTAGCATGTACCCAATATGTCGTTGGACGCCCCTACAGAAATATTGAGCCCTACTGCCTCTATAGCCATCCATAATTCCGAAAGTTTTGTTGGTGCAGGATTTTATACACGATTCATCTCTCGATGATGTTCCATAAATGTTCGTGGAATTCATGCGTGCCAAAATCATTCGCTCGAATGGTCCATAATGTTTTTCAAACCAGTCGTGAACAACTGTGGCCCTCTGCCATGAAGCATTGTCATCCACAAAATTTCCATCCTCGTTTGAGAAAATGAAGCCCATGTGTGGCTGCAAATGATCTCCAGGTAGCCGAACATAACCATCTCCAGTCAATGATCGGTTCATTTGGAGCAGCGGGCCCAATACAGTCCATGTAAAGACAGCTCACATCAGTATGCAGCGCCAACAGCTTGCACAACTTCAGTCCATGGTTTTGTGGGGTCTGGGCCACACTCGAACAATAATTGCAGCTCTTACCAACTGAAATTAGGACACATCTGACCAGGCCGCGGTTTTCCAGACGTCTAGGTTCCAACCGATGTGTTCACGAGCCCAGGAGAGACGCTGCAGGCGATTTCATGCTTTTAGCAAAGGGGCTCTTGTCAGTCGTCAGCTGCCTTAGCCCGTTAATGCCAAAATTTCGCCGCATTTTCCGAACGAATTGTTCGTAGTACGTCCAACCTAATGTCGGCAGTTATTTCACGCCATGTTGCTGGTCTATAAGCACTGGCAACTCTACACAAACGCCGCTGGACTCGGTCGTTAAGTGAAGGCCGTCGTCCACTGCGTTGGCCATGGTGAGGACTAACACCAGAAACCTGGTAGTCTCGGCACGCTCTTGACACTGTGGATCTCGAAGTATTGAATTCCCTAACGATTTTAGCCATGCAATGTGCCATGCGTCCAGCTCCAACTACTATTAAACGTTAAAAGTCTATAATTCCCTCCATCCAGCTATAATCGCGTCGGAAAGCTTTTCACATGAATCACCTGAACACAGATGACAGATCCGCGTATGCACTTTATACATTGTGTACTCGATACTACCGCCATCTTTATGGCTGTCTCATGACTTTTTTCACCTAAGCGTAAACACTGGACATTCATGGCTGTTACATAAACGGCATTTGTCTATAACACATGGGACTATCCACTTGACTGTCTCTTGCCTTCAGGTGTTAATCTCGCTCAAGGCCCACTTGTGATGACGCTCCACTTCCAGCTGCACTCAGAAGTACAAAGCTGTGGCCTTGTGGTATGATTCGCTCTGCAAGAGGTCCATTTTATCGCTGAATTGTATTCCTGCAGTGCTTGAACTAGTTCGCCTCATGCTGTCTAAGCAGTCACAATGCTGTAACTGGTATGCCAGCATGTTGACGTCCGCTTCCTGCCTTCCACTGCTGCGGATAGTCAGTGGCGGGGCTACAGTGAAATATAATGCATACAGCGAAGTGAAGGAATCCCATAGTATCTGACTATAAATTCAGTGGTGAACATCTTGAGCATCCTTCGTGTTTCATTTTATAAGTATTTAGTAGCCCTAAATACTACGATTACTAAGTGAAGATATGGAAGAAACGGAGAAAAATTTGAGATTAAGATCCTATCGATGACTTGATCATTACAAACCAAGTACAATATTGCATTCGGGATGGACTGGAAAGCAAATCGATGGAACTCTTTCTAAGCAACCAACCCAACTTTCTCCTTAATTTGGGGATAAGCCAGAATATTTAAATATGGGCGGCTCGATGGGGATTTGAATCGACGTCGTCCAGAGAACATCTCCACATCTTACCAAAACGCCAAATATTTCTGTATGAAGAAGCGACATGAAATGGATTGGCCACGTGAAATCAGAATTAAGGAAGGCGAATGGATATCTTAGATTTGTTAGAAGAGTTTTGAGAATGTTCAGTGCACCTCTGTATGTGACACTAATTGAGTGACTTCTATTGTTCCAGCTTTTATAGTCCTTGTTGAGTAAGAAAGATATTAGACTTTGGGTGAATTCAGAGATGGGTTGCTATTGTAGGAGCAGGACGGTATAGCCCATACAAAAATGTAAAATATATGCTCAAGTAATGTAATTGGATCACTTAGATGAGTGATGATATCTTTATTAAGTAACTGTGTCGGGTAAATTTAGAGACTATATATTCGAGGAAGACTTTGTGAGCACTCTGCTGGCTTAATAGTAATCATCGTGTAACAATATGGCGGTTCTTTGAGCAGCTCTCTAGGTCTTCAGAAGTTTGAAGGTCTTTTCAGTCTTACAAATTTGCATCTACATCTACATCTGTGTATTTTAAGCTCCACCTAGTGTTAAATACCATGCTTAACTCAGCCGCTTGTCTGCTTCTCTCTCTTTTTTAGTGAATCTTCTTAAAACTCTCTACCAAAACAACTCAAGAAACATTACCAAACAAACTAATTTCTAACTTAAACTCGTGCATAGACCAGAACTCTAACTAAACTGCATTAAAACAGACTTAATATGATTTTCTCAAAAACGGTTCTGAGCACTATGGGACTTAATATCTCCGGTCATCAGTCCCCTAGAACTTAGAACTACTTAAACCTAACTAACCTAAGGACATCACACACATTCATGCCCAAGGCAGGATTCGAACCTGCGACCGTAGCGGTCGCGCGGTTCCAGAATGAAGCGCCAAGAACCGCTAGGCCACCAGTGATTTTCTCAACATTGTCTACCTATTATAATTAATTCCAGACTTTATACCATTTAGGTTCCTTTCAGAATATGCCGATGCAATAGCTCGGTACTTAACCATCATATACAACCGTTCGCTCGACGAAAGGTCCGTCCCCCAAAGACTGGAAACTTGCACAGGTCACACCAATATTTAAGAAAGGTAGTAGGAGTAATCCGCTAAATTACAGGCCCATATAATTACCGTCGATATGCTGCAGGATTCTGGAACATATATTGTGTTCGAGCATTATGAATTACTCCGTAGTAAATGGTCTATTGACACACTGTCAACATGGATTTAGAGAACATCTTTCTTGTGAAACGAATCTAGCACTTTACTCGTATGAAGTTTTGAGTGCTGTTGACAAGAGACTTCAGACTGAATCTGTATTTCTGGATTTGCAGAAGGGTTTTGACACTGTACCACACAAGCGACTTGTAGTGAAATTGAGTGCCTTTAGAATATCGTCTCACGTATGCGACTGAATTCATGATTTCCTGTCAGAGAGCTCACAGTTCGTAGTAATCGAAGGAAAGTCATCGAGTAAAACTGAAGTGCTTTCCGGCGTTCCTCAAGGTAGTATTATAGGCCCTTTCCTGTTCCTTATGTATTAAACGCTTTGGGAGGCCATATGAGCAGCAGTCATTAGTTGTTTGCAGATGATGCTGTCGTTTATCGACTAATAACGTCGTCAGAAGTGTTGTGGATTGGCCAGAGCGCCAACCCACAATGAGAGGAAGCCGAAAGGCACTCGTTTAAGCTCACGCAGGATGGCGTGAGGTCTGGAACAGGACAAGGTCTTTATAGTAGCAAAAATAGTACGTAGCTTCTGGAATACTTAACTTTAATCCATAATTGGTGAACATCGGTCTGACGGTACATGCATCACAAGATAAATAGCAAATGATAATGGCGCCTTGCTAGGTCGTAGCAAATGACGTAGCTGAAGGCTATGCTAACTATCGTCTCGGCAAATGAGAGCGTATTTTGTCAGTGAACCATCGCTAGCAAAGTCGGCTGTTCAACTGGGGCGAGTGCTAGGAAGTCTCTCTAGACCTGCCGTGTGGCGGCGCTCGGTCTGCAATCACTGATAGTGGCGACACGCGGGTCCGACGTATACTACCGGACCGCGGTCGATTTAAAGGCTACCACCTAGCAAGTGTGGTGTCTGGCGGTGACACCACAAGAAGATCAAAACAAATTGCGAAACGATTTAGCAAAAATATCCGTATGGCGCGAAAAATTGCAGTTGACCTTAAATAACGAAAGTGTGAGCTCATCCACATGAGTACTAAAAGGAATCACTTAAACTTCGATTCATGATAAATCAGTCGAATCTGAAGGCCGTAAATTCAACTCCATACCTCGGAATTACAATTACGAACAACTTAAATTGGAAGGAACACAAAGAAAATTTTGTGGGGAAGGCTAACCAAAGACATCATTTTATTGGCAGGACACTTTGAAAATGTAACAGATCTACTAAGGAGACTGCCTACACTACGCTTGTCCGTCGTCTTTTAGAATACCGCTGCGTGATGTGGGATCTTTATCAGATACGATTGACGGAGCACATCCAAAAAGTTCAAAAGAGGACAGCAAGTTTTCTATTATCGCGAAATAAGGGAGAGAGTGTCACTGAAATGATACATGATTTGGGGTGGACATCATTAAAATAAAGGAGTTTTTCGTTGCGGCGGAATCTTCTCACGAAATTCCAATCGGCAACTTTCTCCTCCGAATGGGAAAATATTTCATTGACACCGACCTACATAGGGAGAAACGATCACCATGATAAAGTAACGGAAATCAGAGCTGGTACGGAAAGATGTAGGTGTTCGTTCCTTCCACTCGCTATACCAGATTCGAATAACAGAGAATTGTGAAAGTGGTTAGATGAACCCTCTGCCACCACTTAAATGTGATTTTCAGAGTATCCATTTAATTGTAGAAGTAGATGTAGAACTGTTTCCATGAAAATGTAGTGCTACCTTGAACTTACCCTGACTTCCGAAAATAATGGTCAGCCGAACATACATAGAAATTCGTGGCCCTAAACTCTATTTTAACTTACCTCGAGCTCCACCAACATTTTCTGAAGATCTCTCGAAAGCAGCACACAGCATACAGCAGCACAGCAACATTAAAACCTATGACTGAAAATTCAGTACGACAACGTACAATGTGCTTACATACGTAAGAAAGTGAATGAAGGGTAGGACTTTTGACTGGTTGGAAATGACTTCTTAAAAAACTCAAATGAAACTCTACATTCAAAAGTAATGGCCTAAAAGTAAACTGGATGTTTACAATAGGATTTACATAATATGACTTAAAGATATAACTTTAGGCAAGGGGAATCTCATCTTCCTATCACAGCAATCCATATAAGAATACCACGAGCTGAGCTTCGTTACCACAATCTCAATAACACAAAAAAATGATACGCACTTGCGTGCTTACCTCGGTCTCTCAACAATCCAGAAAAAGTCAGAAGTAATCTCTAAGCGCCTCTCTCCATAATTGCATCAAAAATATTCATATTCCAATTCCATTAATCTCGTATCGCACTTGTAAAGACAGTTTCCTGTGCATTCTTCAAAGTACCCCTGCCAGTAAACACTGCACAGCTCAGAATGCACGTAAATTTGTTAGCGCTCTCAGGAAGAGGAGGTGTAGCAGCACAAAAATATTCTAGCAATAGTCAAAGAATACTCAGCTACATGGTTTTGCTCTGTGTGAAATAGGCATATCCATATTTACGTAAGAAACAGAATTTACAGAGTGACCAAAATTATACACATACCCGACATATGTACTCCATTATTTCCAGAGACATGTTTCGACGCCTATGTGTCACTTCTTGCTGGTCAAATATATTTTTGTAAAATATCAGAAATACTTCATGGTCGGTGATGTATTTTAGCACTAAAGCCGTGCATTTTGTTTCATTTACTTCGATTGTTCATCTGATATTTACATTGCTATTCTCAATTGAATTTTACATGTAAGCTTTTTGTGCCCGTTTTTGAACAGCATGTCATTTGCAAAGTAGTCATGAAGAAACTTCCTCATTTTAGAAATACATTTTCATACTGTACGTACATTTTCCGTCTTGCTGATATATATGGTGAACTGTTAACCACGCCTGTTTTTTATGTTTCAGTCTCAGTTTTTTCTCTTCAAACGTATTTTACGCAAGATGAGATTTCCTCAAACAACACTTAACGTCTCCTCAACTCAGTGAAAGACGCTATGGTATTGTTGCCGCTCACTGGGTCACTGTTTCCCTTCACTTCTGTGTGACACTAGTTTTGAATGTTTCGTGTGAACTTCTGTGGTGTCTCTGCTGGGGGAGAACTTACATTATGCGATGTCATGTGATGTGTGTGTGTGTGTGTGTGTGTGTGTGTGTGTGTGTGTGTGGGTGGGTGGGTGGGTGGGTGGGTGGGTGGGTGGGTGGGTGGGTGGATGGGTGGGAGGGTGGCTTTATGTGTGGGTGTGTGATGAGAGAGAGATAGAAAAGAGAGGAGGGAGACGGAGCACCAGATGTTTTGGGGTATTTGAGGGTGTTTGATTAGTGTCTATCATATGGGTAGGCCTAAGTGTTTTTGTGTAATTTATCGAGTGTTGCAAACATTAATTGTTGCACAGTGCTGTATTTTGATTCTAGACGTGATTTCTTGAACCACGGATTTTTGTTTGTGGTCGTCTCCTCCACTGTTAATTTTTGATACAAACTATTTCCTTCGCTGAGGATCTTAAAATAAGTCTCAGTGTTGATCAGGCGGTAGTCGTTTTGTATGGGATGATCTGCAAATGTGGAATGTACAGTGTCTGCTTCCGAGTGTCTGAGGCGTATGCAATGTCTAGCTTTCCAATTCCTCCAGGTTTGGGGAATGCAGAAAAAATGGGTTGAAATGCAGGTTAACTGAAAGACTCCAACCTTGGAACATTTGCCAATGGAGGCGTCGTTAGGGTTTAGATGTTTTCGTACTGTACTGTTTGTGCAGAAAGATATTTGTACTACTTGCTTCTTCAGGATGGTCCCCATCCTGTGGACATTTTTGTTGCTATACGTTAGTATGTGTCATGTCGCGTTCTTTGTAAGGATCTCAGTTTGTAGATGTTGTTCCTCTTTGTTGCAGCTGGCAATTTATTCATGGTTCGTAATTTTTTAATTTTCTTTTTGCTTTTTGTTTTCCGGTTTGTTATTTGTGAATTTTAACGATTCTCTCTGGCTCTCAGATATGTAACGTTTAGTTCCTGTGTTTAGTTGAGTTTCCTCAGTAAACCTCTTTTAAACCAATGTGGCATGTATCCGAAATTTGAAACTTTTTTTGTCTCCTGGTGATTGTAATCTTTGTGATGGTAGTACTGATAGCTGTATCTTCCCTGAATACTACAAGATTATGATTGTTGCTGATCCTGTAGGGATATCCTTATGCTGGGCTGTAAATCCCTACCAATTAGCCAGGATGCAAGTCGGGTACCTGTGCGTTGTCGTCAGATGCAACATTCACAATTATGCCATTTATTACTGAAAATACGAGTTAGTGCTGCTTCTTCTGCGCCGACTGGCGGCGGCGTAATCCGGAGAAGAATCCAGTAGCGGACTGACTACCAAGCCCGCTGCCTCAGCTTGGAGTGCATGCTGGTAACTCTCTGATAAGGCGGGTTCGAAAGCCGATGGAGAGGAAGGCACGTCTCGTAGGTAGATCTGCTTTTGGAGACGGCAGCCTGCCATTGTTGCCGAGCGGTTCTAGGCGCTTCAGTCTGGAACCGCGCGACCGCTACGGTCGCAGGTTCGAATCCTGCCTCGGGCATGGATGTGTGTGATGTCCTTAGGTTAGTCAGGTTGAAGTAGTTCTAAGTTCTAGGGGACTGATGACCACCAAGTCCCATAGTTCTCAAAGCCATTTGAACCGTTTGGAGAGGGCGGTAAGCAACGCCAGTTGATTCACACGCCATTCCTGGGAGTTCTCGAGTCTTCAGAATGTCGCCTCAGGTGGACCGCGTACTCGTGCTGAACGTTGAGCCTGGCCTTCCGGTAGGTAGGCCGTCACACCCGTGTGACGCTGGAGTTTAGGGCAGCTTCCACCCTGGACCGGAGGGGTGTTGGTAGCCTCTCGGTGTACCCGTCAGCTCTGGCTGCTGTGCTGGATGCTGCACTCCATCAGTCTTGTCCTCGGTTCCCAATCCTCCCGTAGGGCAGCAAGTGCAAGATCAACACAAGAAGAATCTGACACACATTTCATAACCAGGGAATCGAGTGCGATCGTCATGAACGCTACGGACCTTACTGATTGAGTACCAAACGCTAACGCGGGTGGAGTATAGAAGAGGCTCTGCTGTACGACTTAACTCGTAGTGACCGAATTCATTCTGCTCTGCCAACGTCTTTCCACAATACTTGTGTAATGAATTTCTTACAGGGTCTTTAATGATTGGTCAGACCCTCGCTAGTCATTATTGCATCCTACGTAGCGTCTCTTGTGTAACGTTCTGGAAGTAACGAAGGCCGTTCTGTCTGCACTCTTCCAACCATTTTCGCTGAGTTGCTCTCAGATTAAGAGTGGCGAGAGGGCCGTTTTGCCTGACCCAGTAATGTTGTTGAAATGTTTGCGTTTCTCGGCTGGCAGCACTTCAGCGTTGATGTGTAACGCTAGCTGCTTTCGACTCAATTTACTCTTGCGTCCCCTTTTTCTGTGTATGTAGATATCTAACAAATTAACCATATCTGCTTACCTCTCAATTGTGAATTTCATTTTCCAGTGAACCGTGTTTATGTCACTGTGTAGTAGTTTTATCCGTGTGTCTCTTTCATCTATCAAACAAATGACAATGTCCACATATCGATTCCCGTGTGTAAACTTGTATTGTTTTCTACATATAATTTCACTAAATATTTTGTTTTGAAAATGGCCGAGTTTAAGAAACCCAAATTTAATCCGCAAAGATCGAAAAAACGTCAACAAGTACACCGACGTCTAGCAAGATGCTGTTGTACATCTACATCAATACTCTACAAACCACTGTGCAGTGCATGGCAAAGGTGGTAACCCTCTGTGGAAGTCGTTAGGGCTTTCTCCCGTTACATTCACGTACGGAGCGCGGGAAAAATGATTGCTTGAATGTCCATGTGAGTGTGGCAGTTAATCTAATCTTATCTTCGCGATCCCTTTGCGAACATTACGTAGGTGTAATACATTCCTAGATTTGTCACTTAAGGTTCTAGTAACTTTCCAACCAGATTTTCACAGGGCAGCTTGCTTCTAATTTCAAGCGTCTGCCAGTTCTTTCAGCATCTTCGTTATACTATCCCATGGATCAAACAGATCTGTCACAATTCATTCTACCTTTCTTAGTAACCGTTCAGTAATCTCTATGTGGTACGGATCTCATGCACTTGAGCAATGTTCTAGGATAGGCCCTACAAATGTTTGGTATGCAGTCTCCTTCTCCATCGTTCTAAGAATGAATTTATCTTCGACTGCGTTTAAGTGAGAATTCCATTCCATAACCCTAGAAAATGGTAAAAAAGGGGATTTCTATGAGCTGACCTACTCCAACTGCAACTCATTGATAGTAGAGTCATTGGATACTACGTTATTTCCTTTTGTAAAGCGAACAGTTTCATTTTTATGATCATTTAAAGCGACTTACCAATCCTTGCAATCCTTGCCCCACTTTCAAATCGTATCAATATCTGAGTAAATATCCTTGGAGGTTAGTTGAGACAGTAGTTCACTATACATAGTGCATCATCTGCGAAGCGTTAGACGTTATTAACTCTATTGTCTGAGGGGTCATTAATATACAACACGAAAAGCTAGGATCAAAACACACTTCCCTGGGCACACGCGTAGTTATTTTCACATCTGCCGATGACTCTCCATCCAAGAAAACATGCTGCGTCCTCATAGCAAAGAATCCTCAATCCAGACATAAATTTCGCTTGATTTCCGATAAGATCGTACTTCTCATAATAAGCGTAGCTGTAGCGCTGTGTGAAATATGTTTTTCGGAAATCGAGAATTACTGCATCTGCTCTACTGGCTTGTTACGCAGCTTTCAGTATATGCGACAAAAGTTCGTGTTGGATTTCACATTATGGCAGTTTTCGGACTCTATGCTAGTTGGCATGGAGGACGTCATTTTGTTCGAAATACACCATTATGTGAGATGTCAGAATATATTCACAGAAACTACAACAAGTAGATGTCAATGATATTGGACGGTAGTTTTCTAGATGACTTTAGCTCCCTTCTTGTGGAACAGTGTGACCTGTACTTTCTTCCGACTATTAAGTACGGTTTTTTTTTTGTCGAGGGATCTACCACATGTTATAGTTGAAAGAGGAGCTAAGTCTGCCGCAAATTCAGTGTAGAATACGATGGTGACATCATCGGGCTCTGGAGCTTTCTTGAATTTTATGTCAGCTTCTTGGCAACACGTGAGATGTCTGTATCACTCATCTTTTCAGTGGTAAGTGAATTCAATTGGGGCGTATTGCTCGGTTTTCCTTTGTGAAGGAAAATTTGAAAACGGAGTTAAGCATTTCTCCTATTTTGTGCTAGCGCAAACTTCACTTCGTGTCTGGTCCATGAGTGTCTGGACACTTAATGTGCCACTAACAGCCTTTACAAACGATGAGAATTTCTTAGGGTTTTGTGAAAGATATTGCGACAATATTCCGCTACGGTATTTGTTGAAGACTTCATATGTTGCTCTCTTTCCAGCCGAACACTTCTCATTCAGTCTACCTATAGCCCTATGCCTTGCTTTACACCCATTATGCATTAGTCTCTGTTCCTTCAGGAGTTTCTTTACCGTGACTGCGTATCATGGAATTTCCCTCTCACCATGAACTGTTCTACTGGGTACATATCTATCTCGTGAATGGTCGACTATTCTTTTAAACCTGAGCCATAGTTCCTCTTTTGTCCTGAACTAAGTGTGTCATGTTCCTCACTGAGGTACGAAACTACTGCCTCTTTCTTAGTACATTCAACTCACCAATCTTTATTCATATTCAGTGTCTTTAAACCGGACTCACTTCCATCTTTTGTACTTTGTATCCAAATCGTTAGCATAATTGGAAGACGAAGGGAACGTAGTGACTGCACCACGACTAAAGTCTGCAGCTGAGCGAGCCCAACCGATCCCGGGATAACCAGCTGCGCCGCCCGACATCACAGCAGGAACAGGGAGCTCGTCGCTGTCGGAGGTTGTACTCAGATAATTAAATTGAAAGAATTAGGATTTAATATGAGTTACTTGAACATGTTCGAAGGACTGTCATTTTGTTGGTGACGTTGTGCTAATGACCTCAGTGAAATTAAATCTCAACAAATAAAGGAAGAGACTCGAGCAATGTTCATAAAATTTCTCGGCAAATTCGATGACAAAACGAGTACAGAGTTTTAAAGTCCAGTATTTCAGATCATGAGAGTTAGCATGAGTTATAGCTGCGTAGGCTTCTGCGGTCAGAGTCAGGTGACATAAAAATTTTCAAAGTATCGCATCGGGTCATAACGTAATAAATCTTCACTAGAAAAACCAAAGTTTCGGCCACGGTTACAGTGACCTTCTCGTGGGTCTACTGAAGTGCCTTAGCTTTGAGGAGTAGCTTATATTTTCTCATTACCTGTCGTCTGCCTCAAGGGGCAAATTATAGCTACGATCTTCTACAATTATTACGTAACGTCACGTTCATTGAGTGGCACTGACAAAATATAAGCGACTCGTCAAAGCTGAGACCAGAAGACCCAGAAGAAGGCCACAGTAACCGTGGCTGAATCATTAGTTTCTCCCTTACAGTTTCTTACATTCTGATGCGGTGAGATACTCAAAAAAACTTTTAAGTCAACCTAGCATGTTTGCTTTATGAGGAACGCCGACTTCCTGATGAAACGACCACAGTACTAGAGGTATGTTTATCTCTTATTAATAATTTTTGTGTGTTTGTGAATTTCTAAGGGACCAAACTGCTGAGATCATCGTTCCCTAAACTTGCGCACTACTTAAACTAACTTATGCCCGAGGGAGGGGCCACTCAATCCGTGAAATGTTGCTTCAGACTGTGCAGCATATCCACGCGGCTATTAATAATTTCTAAACAAGATTGCGCATATCAGTTTACGTCCTAACGTCTTCAGACATAACGATCTTCACCTGCGCTCATCCATGATACTCCTGTAGCTTGTCTATTCTGGTTTCTTCCCCCATGCCAGAAAGACAGTCATGCGTTTGCAAATTGTGGAAACTTCACTGCTATCTCAGTAAATTCTACAGCCAAACAAGCTCAGCATCACCTCCATCACTCGAACCTCACCACTGTACTCAGAGGGGTGAGTCCAGGAATAATGGATGTGGTGGTGGAATTATAATTAAAAATCACATCCTGATCTGGAAATACTTGGAACCTTTCACATCGAGAGAATTTATGATCATAGCTGTCTTACTCTTCCATTTACAGAGGTATCCTCTACAACAAATCCTCTTCTCGTCACGGAAACACTGGTGTAACATCGTCAAGAAAATGAATATATCAGAACCCTTCCACAGTCCCACCACTGCAGAAGATGCCTAACCTACAGTAACCAGTTCACTTCCGACTGTAAAAGGCAACCTAACCACCTCATTGTGGAGCAAACAATTTTCTACTCTTCTGGCCTAAGTATACTTTTCTAAATATTTGCGTTTTATATCACGTCTCTCCCTGATAAACATTAAATGTAAAGCTGAGCTCCAACCTACTAAAACTGAACAAACTGTAGGAGTTTCTTCTATCAGTATCCTCAGCCATCCAAATGCCTCCGTGAAACCCACTATTACGACAGAAGAAACTATCAGTTTCATGTGAACGGTTGAAACGCTTTATGCAAATTAGTGCTGGTTCCTTTGAAAGATGCGGCCGATTTCCTTCGTCGTCCTTTCCCAACCCTAATCTTCTTTCCTTCCAATCTACTACCATTCCAGTCACCAGATCAGCCTACTGTATCTGCTCGTCTGTCATTTCACTGCAGGCGCTAGCTACTCTCACAACGAGGTTTTATTCGTGTCCATCCCCTTGACATTCTCGTTTAAGGTCCTATTTCAATTTTTCGGTTCTCACATTCCGAACCATCACCAGTTCACGGACTCGTCGAAATTTTTCACTCGTCTCCTACCTTTATCCATCCTTCAGTCATAATGGAGTTTGTGTGTAGCCTCATCTTATTATCCACTCATGTTCCTGTACATTTCATTCTACAGGAACATCCTCTATTGGTAACTACCTCTTTCCTTTATATCTCTGTCTTGTATTCCCAGTAAGCACCTCACGCACATGATTTCTAACTCCCCAACTATAACACTTTATGACTTCCTCATCCATAATAATAATATTTTCTCCGTTTACATTACGACAGCTCGTCTCGACACAGTCACTTCCATGTAAATCTCCAGTGGGGGCTTGCATTTACCGACATCTGAAAACTGCTATGGTCGCTAATCTACAGAACCCCAGTCTAAAAGGCAAATCTCGCTCATATGCCACTGTGGCTCCATAATAGTCTTTTAAGGTGTATTTTTGCCGGAATCATTATTCAACATGAAAATGATATTTCCCCTGTCTCCAAATTTCTTATCCACAGGCTTTATTGGAGGTGATGTTTATGTACAGTGAAGTGTATCGACTGCGTGTGTATTATATGAATGAACTGTGAAGCATTAGCCTTTTAGACGAAACCATTGGAACATTACCTACAGTTGCAAAGGAATAAATGAAAAATCACTCCCAAGTAAACACGTAATTCCTGTTTGTTCAAGACAACAAATCTTGGATAATTCCACGACATAAATTTTGTATAGTTTCATAACGCGCGGAAGACCAAAATGCAAAAGATCGATCAAATTTCTGAGTGATACGTGCGACCATACAGTACTCGGCAGCTCAACACGTTGAGGGCCAGATGACGATCACCAATACACCATACGTTCCATCAAAATTTTAGAGGCACAAGCTACGTCCAAAGACAACTACAGCGTAGTTCTCCATTCATAGAATGTAATCGATCAGCACGACATCTATCAAGTTGCCACAAACTTAGAAATGCAGAAATTAATCGCTCCTCAGTTCGTCCACGAGAGATGTGTATTATAATGAAACATGGGAGGAAAAATTTGCATTTTTTTGAGAATCAACAAACAAAACTGAATGGTAGACTAGTGATGAGACCAATGAGGCTGTGCTGTTGTCAGTAGACTGGCCTTTAGTTCTGGAGGATGCAGCCGCCAAGCCTCTTCCAGCGATCTTTATTTAGGTTTACTGTGCATCCCGAAATTACTTCAGCCAAGTTCTGATTTCTGGTCGCCGCATTACCATTAGAGTACGCACACTTCAGCCAACATGTCCAGCGTAAACGAGTCCTCCATCGCCAAACCGCCCTTCCTCGCGTCCTTGGAGTGTACTCATCGTCAGTTCCGGAACTGGTGCGTCTTCCGTGACGCAGGTGCGGGAAGCGCCGCCTCTCCAAATTAACTGGAGTCCACGGTGCCGCATCGGTGACCGCAGGCCCCCTGATAAATCGGTTCGCCGCGCGTCGAGCGGACGGATTCATTTGTCTACGCCCATAAATAAGTCGCGGCTTAGCCCGACGGGCAGGCCTTCTCTATAAAGCGGAGTTTTTGAGGCTTAACGAATTTCCTCGTGACGCCGGCCATTATTGCAGGCGCAGGGCGGATCCAGCGCGAAGACTAATTACGAGCAACGTGGCAGGACGGATAGGGCTGGCCGCTGGGCGGTCAGTGGAGACGCAAGCATCCGTTACTCCGGGGGGATGTGAACCAGGCGTGTCTAAGCGCGAGGAACGCGAGGATGAGAACAAAGGTGTCTGAAGCTTGTGACAAAGTGGAACACGATAGAATCTTTCAAGGCCCGCGATTACATAATTAGTGATATCCGTTAGCTGGAAACTAGGCTGGGATTTGAGACCTACGTTTTTTTTAGTGGTGTCTCGTTTCCTACCGTGGGGGGGGGGGGGGGGGGGGGGGGGGCTACCCCACAGACAACGTACCCTACTGGCCGTTAAAATTGCAGCACGAATCATGATACATGATAAACAAATTTTACTTATTGTACAAAGGGTGTTCAATAAGTACTGCAACACATTTTTTCCTCCGGCAATGTCCACTGAAAAAAATGCGAAATTTGTAGTCGGACATCGGCGAATACTCATGCATCAGACCTGATGTTACATGAGGTTCCTGTAGGTGGCAGTGCTACACGATGCCTTCAGAATGTCGTTTGAGATGAAGGTGCGCTTCAAGCAGAGAGCTCTCATTCTTTCTGCAGAAACCAAAGAAACGCGGATATACACTCCTGGAAATGGAAAAAAGAACACAATGACACCGGTGTGTCAGACCCACCATACTTGCTCCGGACACTGCGAGAGGGCTGTACAAGCAATGATCACACGCACGGCACAGCGGACACACCAGGAACCGCGGTGTTGGCCGTCGAATGGCGCTAGCTGCGCAGCATTTGTGCACCGCCGCCGTCAGTGTCAGCCAGTTTGCCGTCGCATACGGAGCTCCATCGCAGTCTTTAACACTGGTAGCATGCCGCGACAGCGAGGACGTGAACCGTATGTGCAGCTGACGGACTTTGAGCGAGGGCGTATAGTGGGCATGCGGGAGGCCGGGTGGACGTACCGCCGAATTGCTCAACACGTGGGGCGTGAGGTCTCCACAGTACATCGATGTTGTCGCCAGTGGTCGGCGGAAGGTGCACGTGCCCGTCGACCTGGGACCGGACCGCAGCGACGCACGGATGCACGCCAAGACCATAGGATCCTACGCAGTGCCGTAGGGGACCGCACCGCCACTTCCCAGCAAATTAGGGACACTGTTGCTCCTGGGGTATCGGCGAGGACCATTCGCAACCGTCTCCATGAAGCTGGGCTACGGTCCCGCACACCGTTAGGCCGTCTTCCGCTCACGCCCCAACATCGTGCAGCCCGCCTCCAGTGGTGTCGCGACAGGCGTGAATGGAGGGACGAATGGAGACGTGTCGTCTTCAGCGATGAGAGTCGCTTCTGCCTTGGTGCCAATGATGGTCGTATGCGTGTTTGGCGCCGTGCAGATGAGCGCCACAATCAGGACTGCATACGACCGAGGCACACAGGGCCAACACCCGGCATCATGGTGTGGGGAGCGATTTCCTACACTGGCCGTACACCACTGGTGATCGTCGAGGGGACTCTGAATAGTGCACGGTACATCCAAACCGTCATCGAACCCATCGTTCTACCATTCCTAGACCGGCAAGGGAACTTGCTGTTTCAACAGGACAATGCACGTCCGCATGTATCCCGTGCCACCCAACGTGCTCTAGAAGGTGTAAGTCAACTACCCTGGCCAGCAAGATCTCCGGATCTGTCCCCCATTGAGCATGTTTGGGACTGGATGAAGCGTCGTCTCACGCGGTCTGCACGTCCAGCACGAACGCTGGTCCAACTGAGGCGCCAGGTGGAAATGGCATGGCAAGCCGTTCCACAGGACTACATCCAGCATCTCTACGATCGTCTCCATGGGAGAATAGCAGCCTGCATTGCTGCGAAAGGTGGATATACACTGTACTAGTGTGGACATTGTTCATGCTCTGTTGCCTGTGTCTATGTGCCTGTGGTTCTGTCAGTGTGATCATGTGATGTATCTGACCCCAGGAATGTGTCAATAAAGTTTCCCCTTCCTGGGACAATGAATTCACGGTGTTCTTATTTCAATTTCCAGGAGTGTACATAGGCGCTTGCGGAATGTCTACAGAGGTTTGGCAGTGAACAAAAGGACAGTGAGTCACTGCGCAAGGCGTCTGTGTCATCGCAACAAGGTCGCACAAACCTGTCAGATCTCCCTTGTCCGGCTGGCCGCATACAGCAATGACTTCTGCGATCTTGGAACGTGCGGACACACTCATTCGACATAATCGGGGGATCACAAACAAACGCCCCACAGCCCAGCTGGACGTCCCTGTCGGTACTGTTGACAAACTCGTCCACCAGGTGATGTTCGCAAAGATGAGTTCACGCTGAGTTCCTCGCCGTCTAACAGAAGACAGTGACCACCTGGTATGAACTTCTTGCGCGTTACGATGCTGATCGTGAGAATTTTGTGTAGAGCTTTGACACAGGAGATAAAACATGAGTTCATTACTTAGAACCGGGAACAAATGGCAATGCATGTAGTGCCGGCACACCAACCCTACTCCGAAGGAAAAGTTCAAAACCGCACCCACAGCCGGTAAAGTCATGGCGACAGTTTTCTGGGTCTCTGAAGGGGTTGTTTTGTTTGATGTCTTCCATCATGGTGCAACAATTAACTCTGAAATCGGTTGCGCTATCGCAGTAAAGTTAAGAAAAGATCTCAACGTCTTCGTCACTACAACAATGGAAACGAACTTCTCCTCCATGACAACCCACGGCCTCACATAAATCTCCGCCCCCGGGAGGACCTCACAACACTTCGTTGGACTGCTCTTCCTCATGGCCCGGGTATCGCACCTTTCGACTTCCATCTGTTTGGCCCAATGAAGGATGCACTCTGGGGGAAATAGTACGTGGATGACTGAGATGTTACTGATGCAGCAAAACGTTGCCTCCGACGTCTTCCAGTAGAGTGGTACCATGCGGGCATATGGGCCACCCCAGTAAGGGGGCGTAAGGCCATCACACTGAACGAAGATTATGCTGAAAAATAGGGTTTTTTTAGCAAAAAGAGTGTGGCAAAATACGTGTATTGGAACCTTCAATAAAACCAACTTGCCTCCAGAAAATAATGTGTTGCATTAGCTCATATGTATAGGGTATAGTAGGAGGAAAAAATGATTAACCATTTGTCCATCTTGTTGAATGTGATGCTTCAGGATTTTCAGCTATAGCAATTATCTGGAAAGCAATAACAGCACCAATTACGATATTGTTTTATAACAATACGAACACTTTCAGCCACCAAGGCTATTTTCGGGAGGTTATGAACCTATCATCGTGAAGGGGCACAGCGCATCTTTGTACATCCACGGCGCAAGGCTCCAAATCTGTTGAAAACGGCCTTGGTTACTGTAACCGGTCATGACGCTGATGATTAACCAGTTTCAGTGTCTGCGACAGTACAGAAAAAAGACGTTTTATGGTGAGTCATAAATAGAACGTACGGCTAGATAACAAATATTTCATAAAACCCAGGAAATTGAATAAATTTGACCCGAAGGTATTTGACCTGAGCGTTAAACCAGCAATCTGTAAATATTGAACGTGTCAGCTAACCCACAGCTGTTTATGAAGTATCGGGTTACGTGGCAATTACTAGCTACAGAGATTTTTTGATGGCTCTTAAACTATTCATATGTCAAATACATTTTAATGCTAAGACAAGAATGCCTGTAATACTTGTTATTCTATATACTAAGATGGTATCTGTTCTTTCGAACATTTTTGAAAGAACAGATACCATCGGTGACCAAGCAGCACGTTAGAATGAAATTACATTGAAATGAACACCATTAGCTGCTTACAGGCGTTGACGTCCGTCAACGGGGGCAGATGAAAATTTGTGCCCCGACCGGGTCTCGAACCCGGGACCTCCTGCTTACATGGCAGACGCTCTATCTATCTGAGCCACCGAGGACACAGAGGATAGCGCGACTGCAGGGATTTATCTCTGGCACGCCTCCCGTGAAACCCACATTTTCAACGTATTGTCCCGCACTATATTCGTTGTGCCCCCGCCCATTATACTCATTACTCGCGGCGCGTTGCCGATTCCCATAAGAGTTCGGGCACTGTTTGTGCATTCGCACAGAAGAAGAAGATGGTCAAGTGGCCGGTGACCCTTACCTATATACACTCCAGGAAACTGAAATAAGAACACCGTGAATTCATTGTCCCAGGAAGGGGAAACTTTATTGACACATTCCTGGGGTCAGATACATCACATGATCACACTGACAGAACCACAGGCACATAGACACAGGCAACAGAGCATGCACAATGTCGGCACTAGTACAGTGTATATCCACCTTTCGCAGCAATGCAGGCTGCTATTCTCCCATGGAGACGATCGTAGAGATGCTGGATGTAGTCCTGTGGAACGGCTTGCCATGCCATTTCCACCTGGCGCCTCAGCTGGACCAGCGTTCGTGCTGGACGTGCAGACCGCGTGAGACGACGCTTCATCCAGTCCCAAACATGCTCAATGGGGGACAGATTCGGAGATCTTGCTGGCCAGGGTAGTTGACTTAGACCTTCTAGAGCACGTTGGGTGGCACGGGATACATGCGGACGTGCATTGTCCTGTTGGAACAGCAAGTTCCCTTGCCGGTCTAGGAATGGTAGAACGATGGGTTCGATGACGGTTTGGATGTACCGTGCACTATTCAGAGTCCCCTCGACGATCACCAGTGGTGTACGGCCAGTGTAGGAGATCGCTCCCCACACCATGATGCCGGGTGTTGGCCCTGTGTGCCTCGGTCGTATGCAGTCCTGATTGTGGCGCTCACCTGCATGGCGCCAAACATGCATACGACCATCATTGGCACCAAGGCAGAAGCGACTCTCATCGCTGAAGACGACACGTCTCCATTCGTCCCTCCATTCACGCCTGTCGCGACACCACTGGAGGCGGGCTGCACGATGTTGGGGCGTGAGCGGAAGACGGCCTAACGGTGTGCGGGACCGTAGCCCAGCTTCATGGAGACGGTTGCGAATGGTCCTCGCCGATACCCCAGGAGCAACAGTGTCCCTAATTTGCTGGGAAGTGGCGGTGCGGTCCCCTACGGCACTGCGTAGGATCCTACGGTCTTGGCGTGCATCCGTGCGTCGCTGCGGTCCGGTCCCAGGTCGACGGGCACGTGCACCTTCCGCCGACCACTGGCGACAACATCGATGTACTGTGGAGACCTCACGCCCCACGTGTTGAGCAATTCGGCGGTACGTCCACCCGGCCTCCCGCATGCCCACTATACGCCCTCGCTCAAAGTCCATCAACTGCACATACGGTTCACGTCCACGCTGTCGCGGCATGCTACCAGTGTTAAAGACTGCGATGGAGCTCCGTATGCCACGGCAAACTGGCTGACACTGACGGCGGCGGTGCACAAATGCTGCGCAGCTAGCGTCATTCGACGGCCAACACCGCGGTTCCTGGTGTGTCCGCTGTGCCGTGCGTGTGATCATTGCTTGTACAGCCCTCTCGCAGTGTCCGGAGCAAGTATGGTGGGTCTGACACACGGGTGTCAATGTGTTCTTTTTTCCATTTCCAGGAGTGTATGTACTAAGACGGATATATATACTCAGATGGATAGAGCATCTGCCATGTAAGCAGGAGATCCCGGGTTCGAGTCCCGGTCGCGGCACACATTTTCATCTGTCCCCGTTGACGTATGTCAACGCCTGTAAGCAGCTAAGGGTGTCCATTTCATTGTAATTACTTCTTATTCTGCCGTTAAGGAAGTAAACATGTAAGGTCGTCAGTCGTCTATTCACAACCCTGAACGGAATCATACCCCATCCGTCTGCGTCTGCACTGATTTGATGTGCAAGGGTGAGAAAATTTTCTAAATGTTTGCGTAGATTGTATCTGAGGTGGGGTACCGGCTCGGTATTCTCGTAGTGGTATGTGGGAAACAACGTATGTTGGAGCCGAAAGGACCTTATCTCGTACAATGTGCATGTCAATCTCGAATATCAACTTTTAACATGCACATTGTACTAGATAAGAGCCTTTCGGCTCCAACATACGATTGTGTCATTGTCGATACCATGATAATGTGTTAATAAGCCTTTATTTCTGCAAATGATTGGCTGTTATTTTCCAGTCCTATCAAGTTCCTACTAGCACCGTTTCAGAAGCGCAGTAATGTTTAAAGTTTTAAAAAAATGAAAGGAGTATCGTCAGTGCCCAGGTGTTATCATCATCATCATCATCATTTAAGACTGATTATGCCTTTTAGCGTTCAGTCTGGAGCATAGTCCCCCTTATAAAATTCCTCCATGATCCCCTATTCAGTGCTAACATTGGTGCCTCTTCTGATGTTAAGCCTATTACTTCAAAATCATTCTTAACCGAATCCAGGTACCTTCTCCTTGGTCTGCCCCGACTCCTCCTACCCTCTACTGCTGAACCCATGAGTCTCTTGGGTAACCTTGCTTCTCCCATGCGTGTAACATGACGCCAACATCGAAGCCTGTTCGCCCAGACTGCTACATCTATAGAGTTCATTCCCAGTTTTTCTTTGATTTCCTCATTGTGGACACCCTCCTCCCATTGTTCCCATCTACTAGTACCTGCAATCATCCTAGCTACTTTCATATCCGTAACCTCAACCTTGTTGATAAGGTAACCTGAATCCACCCAGCTTTCGCTCCCATACAACAAAGTTGGTCGAAAGATTGAACGGTGCACAGATAGCTTAGTCTTGGTACTGACTTCCTTCTTGCAGAAGAGAGTAGATCGTAGCTGAGCGCTCACTGCATTAGCTTTGCTACACCTCGCTTCCAGTTCTTTCACTATGTTGCCATCCTATGAGAATATGCATCCTAAGTACTTGAAACTGTCCACCTGTTCTAACTTTGTTCCTCCTATTTGGCACTCAATCCCGTTATATCTCTTTCCCACTGACATTACTCTCGTTTTGGAGATGCTAATCTTCATACCATAGTCCTTACATTTCTGATCTAGCTCTGAAATATTACTTTGCAAACTTTCAATCGAATCTGCCATCACAACTACGTCATCCGCATATGCAAGACTCCTTATTTTGTGTTCACATATCTTAATCTGACCCAGCCAGTCTATTGTTTTCAACATATGCTCCATAAATAATATGAACAACAGTGGAGACAGGTTGCAGCCTTGTCTTACCCCTGAAACTACTCTGAACCATGAACTCAATTTACCGTCAACTCTAACTGCTGCGACTATCCATGTAAAGAAAATTTATTGCTTGCAAAAGTTTGCCTCCTATCCCATAATCTCGTAGAACAGACAATAACTTCTTCCTCGGAACCCGGTCATATGCCTTTTCTAGATGCATTGATACAATTCCCTGTTCCACTCATAACACTTCTCCATTATTTGCCGTAAGCTAAAGATCTGGTCCTGACAACCTCTAAGAGGCGTAAACCCACTCTGATTTTCATCCAATTTGTCCTCAACTAATACTCGCACTTTCCTTTCAACAATACCTGAGAAGATTTTACCCACAACGCTGATTAAAGAGATACCTCTGTAGTTGTTACAGTCTTTTCTGTTTCCATGTTTAAACATTGGTGCGATTACTGCTTCTGTCCAGTCTGATGGAACCTGTCCCGACTCCCAGGCCATTTCAATTATCCTGTGTAGCCATTTAAGACTTGACATTCCACTGTATTAGATGAGTTACGACTTAATTTCATCCACCCCAGCTGCTTTATTGTGTAAGTAGGCTGTTTATGTTTTCTTATTGGCAACGTTACGTAGCGCTCTGTATGAAAATCACTGGCTGTGCTGTGTGCAGTCTGTGGCTAGTTTGCAATGTTGTCTGCCATTGTAGTGTTGGGCAGCGGAAGCTGGATGTGAACAGCGCGTAGCGTTGCGCAGTTGGAGGTGAGCTGCCAGCAGTGGTGGATGTGGGGAGAGAGATGGCGGTGTTTTGAAATTTGTAACACTGGATATCATGAACTGCTATATACATTATGACTTTTGAACACTACTGAGGTAAATACATTGCTTGTTCTCTATCAAAATCTTTCATTTGCTAACTATGCCTATCAGTAGTTAGTGCCTTCCGTAGTTTGAATCTTTTATTTAGCTGGCAGTAGTGGCGCTCGCTGTATTGCAGTAGTTCGAGTAACGAAGATTTTTGTGAGGTAAGTGATTTGTGAAAGGTATAGGTTAATGTTAGTCAGGGCCATTCTTTTGTAGGGATTATTAAAAGTCAGATTGCGTTGCGCTAAAAATATTGTGTGTCAGTTTAAGCACAGTCTTGTATAATTGTTCAAAAAGGGGACGTTTCATATGTCGACCCTTAGCCTAGGATACCTCACTGGAATCTTCTGATTTTTTTCTTGTAGTTTGTGTAATTAGTGTAGATTTTGTTTATTGCTAGCGCGTAATTATAGAGAGAATTTCCTTTGTAGTTGCAGTCTTTCAATGCTGTACAGTAAAACAGGTGTGGCATGCATGTAGATTTGCACCAAGTATTTCGCAGCTGCGCTTGCAATTAACTAGATATTATTTTCAGTGCTATGTTAATGTGTTCTCTTATTTTTGCTCTTCAAATTGTGCTTTTCTGTGTTGTCGTGTGAAATATTGTGACAATAAGGGCGTGTGAAAAACATAATACTGGGCTCCAAAGTAAACTGAGAAATGACAGTGAAGACTAAACCAGTGTGTTAACGCCGCCATGTAATGAATTACCTAATATTCAAAGTAGTAATTTGGTAACTGTGCATAGGGAAATGGAGCGGGCTTCAAATAATGGTGTAGACAGTGAAACAGGTAGTGAACAGGGAAGCATTATCGATCGATCGGTCGGCAACAGCTCCCCTCAGGAATCGGGAATGACAGAACACAATATTGCAAATACTGTCGACTCAGGTTTTGGGTTCTCACCGTTTTCTCAAATGCGTCAAGACACATTTTCCGCTAGTCAAAATGTGAATGTTGCCAGTGCAAATTCACTGCCGAAAAGCACTGAGGAACATGTTTCAGACACCAGTGCATTGTTATTACAATTAATGCAACAAATGGGTCAAAAGCTTCAAAAGTTGGACACAATGGAACAACACCAGAGACAAACACAGCAACAGTTAGACACAATGGAACAAAATCTTCAAAAGTTAGACACCACGCGTGAACAAACACGTGATGATTGAACTACTGAGTTACATAACGTTGAATTGAAATGTCAAAAAGTCTGTAATGATGTAAATACACAAATTTGTGAGCATTTTCAACCTATTTTTTTCGCGGCATGAAAATGCATTACAGAATCACGAAGCAGCCATAAAAGAACTGCAAACTATTGTTCATGAAAATCATGAGACCTTGCAAGCTAAAACTGACTCAGTTGCATCTACCAATTTGGTTACGCAACTTGCAAAAACTCAGGAAAACTTAAATGACCCAGTAGATACTCCGGAAATTGGTTCAGAAAGACACATGGAGGAAATTAGTTCATTATCAGAGAAATTAGTTGAACTTTCGGATCAGCTAAATAATTTATCTACGAAGTTAGATGATAATCTGAATGACACAAAACCAGTAGTCTTCAATGACACAGAAGAGTGCGAACAAATTAGGAAGTTCAAACTAAATCAGAATCAAATTAATACGCAACACCAAAGAGAAATCCGGGAAGTACAAGATCAGCTGACACAGGTAATACAAGAATTACGTATTTCAGAGCACGCTCGCGCCCCATTACGGGAAGAGGGACATAGAAATACGGAACAGCCACAAAATAAAAACACAGGGCTTTTCGGAAGTTATGAAAGAAATTGGCAATGTGCACCGAATTTTGAGATGGAACCGCCGACACGACGTAACAATGACCGACATGCGACTCGCCGACATGATGATTTTGACTATAAGCTGTTCATTACTACACGTCAATTCTAAACGTTTAAGAATTCTGGCAACGACATTCATCCACAAGCGTGGCTCCATCAATTCTCTCATTGTTTTCCTCTCAACTGGTCATTAGAGCACAGATTAGAATTTATGTGTGGCTACTTAGAGAATGAACCAGTTGTAAGAATGCGATCGGTCATTCACGATTGCCACAGTGAAGGAGAATTTTACCATGCCTCCCTCTCAGCGTATTGGTCTCAAGCCACACCAGACCGAGTAAAAGATGGCATCATAATGATGAAACATTTCGAACAATCTGAATTTTCCAGTCTTGTGAAATATTTTGAAGACATGTTGCACAAGAATCAGTACCTGTCAAACCCATACAGCCCCTCAGAACTCATCCGCATTTGCTTAATCAAATTGCCTGAACATTTACGACATATTATTTTGGCAGGACGTTGCAAAGACGACATTGAAGCTTTTCAGGGACCCCTACAAGAATTAGAAATTGACACTGACAATCGCGGAAAGCGAAAACAGGAACACAACAATTACAGGTCACATCCGTCGCAATTCCGCGATGAAAGAAATAATAACTGGACGCGACAAGGCTATTCTCACAACACAAATCGTGACCAAAACAGACACCACCCATATGACAACCATTGGCAGAGTAGTAATAATTACAGGGAAAGATCACCTCTCTGCGGTAATGACTATCACAGAGACAATCAGAGAAACAGACAATATAGGAACCAAAATAAATATTATCAAGGGAGACAGAATAACTTTAGATGCAATGGTCCACCACGCAGTTACGATTCCGGGAGAGATTCTCCACCACATAACCGACAAACAAGAAACTATGTAAACTACCGACAAAACGACAGACCTGAATTCCATCAGAACTGGTGAGCTTCAAACGGGGCAGGGCCTTCTCGTCAAGGTGAATTTGTAGAAGTTCGGTCTCCTAATCCCAATAATGGCGCGCGCCAACAAAGAGACAGACAATGACTCGCACTGCAGGCAACCGCGTGCGCCGGCTGGCTCAGAGAAAAATAACATAGACGCTAATCTTGAGAAAAATTCCGGTATTCTTTACCGATGTATACCACACGATAATTGCGTTGAAGTTGAAACTTTGCGTACTAGGAAGAGTAAAGGTTTCCACCACATATCTCATGTACAACCGTTTATTGAAAGATAATCTGTTTTTTAACTTAGTCTTTGCCATAAAACTTTCACTTCACGCATTAGTACAATTTGTCACACTGAGAAACTGTTACCATGCAACAATGTTTGAAGTTAAATATCCAGTCAAGAACCAAGAGAACTTATCTAAACAGAAATTACGAATGCATTGTTATAGTGAACAGACGTCACAGTGTTATTGTGTGTGTACATTCTTGCTTGTTAGTTGAACGATCACGTAACGACTATAAGGCTCACACACGTAGAACATTTACCAGTACTGCTAATGAGATTTTAATGCAACATTTTGGTTTACTTGAAAATACATTCTGGATTTAAAGTACTTTCTGTGGGATACCAGATGACACAGTGGTTAGTTTATGTGACAGCTACACGATTTTATCACGACGCTACTAATGAGTGACAATATACAATGTTGCTTTTGCAGTGTTTCTGTTTTATTTCTGCACAGTTTTTCTGTATTATTCTGGAAAGTAAAACATGTTTTAGTAGTAACTTTTGCGGTATAGTTAAAAGGCGACAGCCTTTTTTGTAGCACAACAATACGTTACATTATAGTACTTTCTTGATCGCGGTACTGTACGTAATAACTATGATATCTATATGCAAAGCATTTTATTTTGTTTAACATGAGGTAAGTACACCGGCTTCTGCAGAACTTAGCTTTCGGAGGACAATAACTATGACACTTCCACAGAGATTATCTTACAGCAAGACGCACATTTAGCGCTACAGGACACGTATTTGAGTGATTAATATTGTACTTAAATCATTTATTTTTAAAGATATTTGAAGTACAATGATACAAAGGTTTTCCGTGATATAATTCATTCCATTGCTGTGATCTGTAACACCTGAGGGTATAATTACATTAATCCTCAGGGGGGTACACACTTACTTTGTCTACCATGTGTTTGACAAGCACAAGGAGCCCTAGCTAATATGGTATTTTGTTATACAACTTTACACATCGGTACCATATTTCTCCAACAGAGAATTACACAGCTACCTGATTATTTAAAAGAGAAACAAAGATATTTTTTTTACTATGTCAGTGACAGATGTTTACGTAATTACACAGTTGGATAACTTCACACTTATGAAACTGTATTTTGTCTGTACCTTGTGAACTGCTCATATTTTTTCAGAACCATTGTGATACTATGAGAGCTTTGAATGATGTATTTGGTATGAGATCATGATTTTTAAAGTACGTTTGGGGTAGATGACACTATTGAAATGAGCAGAGAATTTTTTTTAGGTTTTGAAATTATTGCAGAAAGCTATGACGATTTTGAGATTTGACTGAGGTATTATGTTGTTATTATTATGATGACAATGTGTATTATGCTGTTCAGGTATGTTTATGATCAATAAGCTGATGCTATATGAGGAACTGGATTATGCTACATATCTGTTATGATGAAATATTGAAGAAGTGTCGACGAATAAGGTAAGGAATAATGAGTTCTGGTTAGAGACTCTGATTTGTGGGAAAGGATGTTGGAAACCAAGAATCGTACTTTAAGAGTTATGAAATGTGTGTAAATGCGCGAATGTAACACAATGCCGACAAAAACTTTTTGAACACTGTTATATTCATAGTATTTTGTTTCTACACATTTACAACGCAAATTCTAGAGCGGTGAATTTTTTTATATGAGACTGTCACTGTAGTGCAAACTGGTGTCGCAAATATTTCGGTAGGAAAGCCAAGTAACCTTGACGTAATGCATCTTGAGCAGCCAGCTGTGTCAGACGCCTGGAGAAAAAGCCATTAGTGTGTGCCTTTCAGAGGCACAGGTGGAAAAAAAAAGAGGCAATTATCCTCGCTATTGACATTCCTGTGTAGAAAGCATCGCAAATAAGACACGCTCAAACTTGAAAACATATGATAACACTGTGGAGCTCTTAATTTATGATATTTAATGAAATGCCTAATGAAATGACGAGAAGTATTTTTATGTCTATACACCTCATTATGAAAAGTATCTTTCTACAAGAGTTGAGAGCTACTGACTTACGAAATGCCACATAGCTATTGAATGATGTTTTTATGCTTTGGTTTGCGTAATTGCTTATTTCATTTGATATCTGTTTTCCTGCTGTGTTGCAAGATTGGTTTTATAAAATAAACTTAAATGCATTTGCTAATGTGAACACTTTCTGTCAACAGATCTATTAAATAATTATGTTCTGATCCACATTCTTCGAAAAAGGAGCTCTTGGAATGGAAAGAACAATAAGAAGGGACTAATAACAGTAACTGCATATATAACTTTCTTTTCAACTACTTGGTAATTTTTTTGGTAGAATAACTTCTTGTGGTGCACCACTTTAATTACATAGACATTAAGATGTGAATCTACATTTCCCTTGTCTGCATTGTTGTCTTTAGTGTAATATTGTTTCTGCTTGAGCTTTCTCATGTTTAGATATAAGTTATTGCATTTGCTGCTGCTGTTTGCCAGGCATAGTGCTACTAAATTTCACTTTACATTACTCTGTTAAGCCAGTTTTAGTACTGATTTATTTTTCTTGTTTGCTGCTCATTACGTTATATTAGTTGTAATTTATGCTGCTTGCTTTGCCTTTTGCATTTTTTATCATTGCTGTTTGTGTTAATTGTTTTGTGCTGCTGCATTGCCTCGTTCCTTAGTATATATATCTGAGATCAGTAGATTTAAGTTAGCTTAAAATGGGGTAGGCTATGTAAGAGAACGAGTTGTGATGAATTGGAAGAAATGGATTGAGAAGGCATAAGAATATGGTTTGGCCAAAAAAAGTATTTTGAAAGAGGATATAAACAACAAAGTAGGGTTTAGAGACAACAAGTTTAGGTAGGATTTTCTTGGAAATAAATGATGTAAGATAATGGAAAATAAATAATGAGGTAAGAAATATGTGAACATATAAATACAGAAAGCATGCTTGGATAGGATGTTTTGGTGGAAACAAATGTTGAAGTAAGACGAAAGATCAATGAAATGAAGTTTTGGGTTGGGCTGCAGTACCAAATGTTACACTGAAAACGAACCCTGTCCTTTCCATTGTGTTATCCCCCTATGTGTTTGTGTACTCTTGTATATTTGCGTTTTTCCTGTCTTTATGTGTTTAGCTAATAAGAGTTATGTCGTAGAATTTTTCTAATAATATGTTATTTACTTTGTAAAGATGTTTAGACATTATTTATTCTGTTTTGTTTTCATGCTCATGTGTGAAGTTGATGCTTCGAAAGTTATTCTGATCTTTTATGTATGTACTCATGTCATAACTCCTGTAACACTGATGTATATGTTTATTTCTATTCTTTTGTAAAGCCTGTATTACTACAATTGTTATCTATATTGTTATGTTCTTTAATTATGTATTTTGTACCTTTGTTATCGTATTCCTATGTTATAAAATTGTAATTGACACCATTTCATCAAACTGAGTAACTTGTAAGTTACATTTCACTGAACACGTTTCTGTTGGTCATAGTATATGGACAATATGTGACACGGAGGGACTGTTAGTGTTTGCACGTGTGTTAATAATTCAGCAAGGGACTGGATAACAGCATTGCTGGTTCTAAGGACAATTCCAAAAACTTTGTGAGTGCACAAGAGGTGCTTATGGACTTGCTATAATGTCTGCAAGAATCTTCGATGGTGATTGTGCACCTGCACAGTCGCAGCAGATGGCTGCTGGCCATCTCTACAAGGACTGCAGTGGGTCTGCATCTTTGATAACCCACCAATACCATTATTTCTACAAGGGCTACAGTGGGTCTACACCTTTGCTGACTCACCAGTACCATTATTTCTACAAGGACTGCAGTGGGTCTGCACCTCTGGTGGCCCACCAATACCGTAATCTCTACAAGGATCGCAGTGGGTCTGCACCTCTGGTGGCCCACCAATACCTTAATCTCTACAAGGACTACAGTGGGTCTACTCTGTGATGACCTACGTACCAATATTCTTCAAAACTTCGAATGACTCTGCGGTGGGTTTGCTCTGTTGTGGCCCATTACCTGCCTGCATGTCAAGAGTCAGCACTGTCTTTTCGTTCGAAGGACAACACTACTTCTTCAAGACTGCATGGAAATCCACTACTTCCGTGTGCATTTTCTTCTACTGCTCAGACTTTGAGAAAAACACTGCTATTTTACTGTGATGAAATATTAGGACTGTCTTTATGGACTGTGAGAAAATTTTAGCTTTTGACCAACATTGTATCAATAAGTGTGTGCCTTTGATTTCTTTTTTATTGTAATTATGAAAAATTTTATCAAATCATTATTGGCCACTGCCCAAAACAATTTGTAAAATTTTTTGTGGGGAGTATGGGGGCTATGTAAGTAGGCTGTTAATGTTTTCTTATTGGCAACGTTACGTAGCGCTCTGTATGAAAATCGCTGGCTGTGCTGTGTGCAGTCTGTGGCTAGTTTGCATTGTTGTCTGCCATTGTAGTGTTGGGCAGCGGAAGCTGGATGTGAACAGCGCGTAGCGTTGCGAAGTTGGAGGTGAGCCGCCAGCAGTGGTGGATGTGGGGAGAGAGATGGCGGAGTTTTGAAATTTGTAACATTGGATACCATGAACTGCTATATACATTATGACTTTTGAACACTACTGAGGTAAATACATTGTTTGTTCTCTATCAAAATCTTTCATTTGCTAACTATGCCTATCAGTAGTTAGTGCCTTCTGTAGTTTGAATCTTTTATTTAGCTGGCAGTAGTGGCGCTCGCTGTATTGCAGTAGTTCGAGTAACGAAGATTTTTGTGAGGTAAGTGATTTGTGAAAGATATAGGTTAATGTTAGTCAGGGCCATTCTTTTGTAGGGATTATTGAAAGTCAGATTGCGTTGCGCTAAAAATATTGTGTGTCAGTTTAAGCACAGTCTTGTATAATTGTTCAAAAAGAGGACGTTTCAATTGGAATGCAATCTATTGACCATTTTCTCCACTTCCTGAAATGTGATCCTATTTCCATCATCATTCCTATCCCATTGTACACCGAAATCTGAAACATTAATGATCGTAATTTCTCCTACATTGAGCAACTCTTCAAAATATTCCCTCCATCCGCCCAAGGAATCCACAGGAGTCACCAGCAGTTTTCCTGACCTGTCCAAAATACTTGTCACTTCCTTCTTACCCCCATTTCGAAGACTGTTAATTACACTCCAGAATGGTTTTCCAGCAGCTTGACCTAAAGTCCCCAACCTGTTTCCAAAGTCTTCCCAAGATTTCTTCTTGGATGCTGCAATTATCTGTTTGGCTTTGTTTCTTTCTTCAACATAACTGACTCTGTCTACCTGAGTTCTAGTATGAAACCATTTTTGATACGCCTTCTTTTTCCTTTTACAGGCTGCCTTGACTGTGTCATTCCACCAAGCTGTTTGCTGCATCCTACCTTTACACACTACTGCTCCAAGTCATTCTTTAGCCACTTCTAGTACTGTGTCCCTGTACCTTGTCCATTCCTTTTCCAACGACTGTAATTGACTACATTCACCTAACTGGTACCTTTCTGAGATCGTTGTTATGTACTTGTGCCTGATTTACTTATCCTGAAGTTTCTCCACTCTTATCCTCCTACATATGGACCTGACCTCCTGCACTTTCGGCCTCACAATACCAATTTCACTGCAGATTAAATAATGATCAGTGTCATCAAAGAATCCCCTTAATACACGTGTGTCCCACACAGCCGTCCTGACTTCCTGATCTTTTATTATATAGTCAATGACAGATCTGGTTCACCTACCTTCCCAAGTGTACCGGTGAATGTTCTTATGTTTAAAAAAGGAGTTTGTGATTACTAAGCCCATACTGGCACTGAAATCCAAGAGTTGTTTCCCGTTCCTGTTGGCCTCCATATCCTCTCCAAATTTACCCATAACTTTTTCATACTCTTCTGTTCGATTTCCAATCCTGGCATTAAAATCACCCATGAGCAGAACACTGTCATTGTCCTTTACTCTAACAACTACATCACTGAGTGCATTATAAAAACTATCCATCTTATCTTGATCTGTCCCTTCACAATGCGAATATACTGACACAATCCTAATTTTCTTGCTAGACACTGTCAAATATATCCACATCAGTCGTTCGTTTACATGTCTCATTGCAACTACGCTGGGTTCCATTTCTTTCCTGATGTAAAGCCCTACACCCCATTGTGCTATTCCTGCTTTGACTCCTGACAGGTAGACCTTGTATTCTCCCACTTCCTCTTCTTTCTCACCACTTACCCGAATGTCACTAACAGCTAAAACGTCCAGCTCCATCTTACTTGCAGCCTCTGCCAGCTCTACCTTCTTCCCAGAGTAGCCCCCATTGATATTAATAGCTCCCCATCTCATTACCATTTGTTTGCCGAGTCGTATCTTAGGAGTCCCTGGTTTGTCAGTTAGAGGTGGGACTCCGTCACCTCCAAAGGTCCGAGGCATTTTGCTCTAATTGTGGCCAACATTATATTTAAAGTACCAGGGAAGCAGGTTGCTAGCCTTACTTTCCCCGAGTCCCATTGAGTTTTACCCCTAACGGTTGAGGGACTAACCCGTGGATTTGGTAGTCTTTGCCGTATGAGCACAAAGGTGACCACGCCTCAGAATATGTCCGAGATGCCCAGCCTTATTCCAAAGTAACTGGTATCCCGACTGTCGGGACCACTTACTTGGCCACTCATACGTTGCCCGTGGTTCATGTACTAGGACATGACTACAGGAACCCACACAATTAACCACTTGGGACCACCAATGGGACCCAGATGTTAGCCTAAAGTAAATGTCTGTGTGTGTGTGTCTGTGTGTGTGTGTGTGTGTGTGTGTGTGTGTGTGTGTGTGTGTCTATTTTGACAGTTCGGCAGAATCACGCAGAGGTGTGGAGCAGAGTTGCCATGGCCCACACGAAATACACTCCCTACCGTACATTTCACTCAAGTCGCTCAAACTTGAACACAGTTCAGTACACAGATATGAAAAGGGAACTGGTATGTTTTCATTTTAGTTTTATTTTTGGCCGCAGATTATTAAGTCGATATAATCCAGATTTTCAACAAGAGGGAAACTTTTTTATTACTGAAGTTAGGTAACACTTTATGCGAATGAAATCATAGGAATATATCACACTGTCATCTACTCCAAATCTGGTCTGTCTTAGGGCTTTCTAAGGTCAGATTGTTGCTGTTAATGATCAGAATCATCCGCTCGCTCTCGAAGTACCAAGCAGCCGCCCGTATCGTTTCATTAAGAGAAACAAATAGTCAGAATTATAATTAACCCGTTATTAAGTTTCCCACCTCCCTACTCATTCGTACGTAACAAAAAATGTGATATACGAGCATGAGTCTTTACTGTGGTGAGAAAATGTGTCTGAAATTGGCCTACCGGTGTTGGGAGAAGAGTAAAAGCTTTCGAAAACCCAGTCTTTCAGGATTCTAGCAACTGTACTATAAACAGGGATATTTATTTGGTATGATACAGAGTGACTTCCTGCGATTATAATTTTGGGTTTGTCGCTACTAATAGCCCTGTATTCAAAATGTCAATACTTACGAAAATATGACTTACTTTCGTAGCTACAGGGTGTTTCAAAAATGACCGGTATATTTGAAACGGCAATAAAAACTAAACGAGCAGCGATAGAAATACACCGTTTGTTGCAATATGCTTGGGACAACAGTACATTTTCAGGCAGACAAACGTTCGAAATTACAGTAGTTACAATTTTCAACAACAGATGGCGCTGCGGTCTGGGAAACTCTATAGTACGATATTTTCCACATATCCACCATGCGTAGCAATAAGATGGCGTAGTCTCTGAATGAAATTACCCGAAACCTTTGACAACGTGTCTGGCGGAATGGCTTCACATGCAGATGAGATGTACTGCTTCAGCTGTTCAATTGTTTCTGGATTCTGGCGGTACACCTGGTCTTTCAAGTATCCCCACAGAAAGAAGTCACAGGGGTTCATGTCTGGCGAATAGGGAGGCCAATCCACGTCGCCTCCTGTATGTTTCGGATAGCCCAAAGCAATCACACGATCATCGAAATATTCATTCAGGAAATTAAACACGTCGGCCGTGCGATGTGGCCGGGCACCATCTTGCATAAACCACGAGGTGTTCGCAGTGTCGTCTAAGGCAGTTTCTACCGCCACAAATTCACGATGAATGTCCAGATAGCGTGACGCAGTAATCGTTTCGGATCTGAAAAATGGGCCAATGATTCCTTTGGAAGACATGGCTTCCCAGACCAGTACTTTTTGAGGATGCAGGGACGATGGGACTGCAACATGGGGCTTTTCGGTTCCCAATATGCGCCAGTTCTGTTTATTGACGAAGCCGTCCAGGTAAAAATAAGCTTCGTGAGTAAACCAAATGCTGCCCACATGCATATCGCCGTCATCAATCCTGTGCACTATATCGTTAGCGAATGTCTCTCGTGCAGCAATGGTAGCGGCGCTGAGGGGTAGCCGCGTTTGAATTTTGTATGGATAGAGGTGTAAACTCTGGCGCATGAGACGATACGTGGACGTTGGCGTCATTTGGACCGCAGCTGCAACGCGGCGAACGGAAACCCGAGGCCGCTGTTGGATTACCTGCTGCACTAGCTGCGCGTTGCCCTCTGTGGTTGCCGTACGCGGTCGCCCTACCTTTCCAGCATGTTCATCCGTCACGTTCCCAGTCCGTTGAAATTTTTCAAACAGATCCTTTATTGTATCGCTTTTCGGTCCTTTGGTTACATTAAACCTCCGTTGAAAACTTCGTCTTGTTGCAACAACACTGTGTTCTAGGCGGTGGAATTCCAACACCGGAAAAATCCTCTGTTCTAAGGAATAAACCATGTTGTCCACAGCACACTTGCACGTTGTGAACAGCACACGCTTACAGCAGAAAGACGACGTACAGAATGGCGCACCCACAGACTGCGTTGTCTTCTATATCTTTCACATCACTTGCAGCGCCATCTGTTGTTGAAAATTGTAACTACTGTAATTTCGAAAGTTTGTCCGCCTGAAAATGTACTGTTGTCCCAAGCATATTGCAACAAACGGTGTATTTCTATCGCTGCTCGTTTAGTTTTTATTGCCGTTTCAGATATATCGGTCATTTTTGAAACACCCTGTACTTACTACCCTAAACTGCGCACTTGAAACATTCCGATGAACGCGCATGAGCATCACATCTGTGGTGGCTATGGTACAACTCAACTGTGACACGACACTAGTCGCTACAAAATATGCGCCAAGCGTCACTGTCGCAACTGTTATTTAGTGAAATAATCATCTCTTCCACGGAATTCTCCAAAATAGCATCATTCTGCCAAGATCTTTCCCTGCCGCTCTGCGTATGATTGGCGGCTCTTTTCGAATCTTCAAAGGCAAACTTCCTAACAGATCGTTTTATGAGTGCTTCGACTGGAGACAATGTAAATTTTTTCCTGTTCCTGACGACGTAAACTTTAATTTTGACCCTTATCACCACTCTTATGTGCAAATAACAGTGGCGAGGAGGTGAGGCAGTAGTCTAATGCCTCTATGCCCATACGATTTTGCCAGCTTGCTGATTTCGTATATGAGGGACTGTGACTGATGGAAAGACATTAGTTTCATATTCTCCAACTTTAATAATTCTAGCTTTGCAGCCTTCATAAAAAATGGCTCTGAGCACTATGGGACTTAACAGCTATGGTCATCAGTCCCCTTGAACTACTTAAACCTAACTAACCTAAGGACATCACACAACACCCAGCCATCACGAGGCAGAGAAAATCCCTGACCCCGCTGGGAATCGAACCCGGGAACCCGGGCGGGGGAAGCGAGAACGCTACCGCACGACCACGAGATGCGGGCGCAGCCTTCATATTCAGGTAAAAGATGCTCTTCTTAGAGCATCTGAGGAGGCAGCAGTGGCAAGATGAGGTAATGTAGTGTGAGGTACCGATGACAGGTGGTTTGTCCGCGATTGGCTGTTGCATTCGGAAGCTGCGCGTCAAAATGACAATCTTCTGTTATTAATATTACCAAAGCAAAACAGCGGATTTAGTGGCATTTCAGATCAAAGCGTCTCTCGATTGCGTGCTGTCATTCCATTGTTGCACAAATATTAATAACCAGCGGGATTATAAACAACTGCTAAACGAAAAGGCAGACGATACACTTCGGTCATCTTCGGATCTCTCCTAACTTGGACGGCAGGCGAAGTGGTTCGGCTGCAAGGTCATAGCTGGTTCGACAGTGTTGGAGAACAGACATGTTATTGGCCGCGGTATCAATTAAGACTTAATTTTCAATGTCTATTTTGTAAATGTGAGAGCTGTAATTACGGAAATACACAGTTCATTAATTTGTTGAAGAAAAGAAATTATTTGTGACTCTAAAGTGGAAACTGAGTGTGCAGTTTCTCGTGTTCTGCCAATAAAAAAAAGCAAATGACATCGTGCATAAACAAACTGATTGGAAATTCAATTGTTTCTCAAATAAAATCTTCTCGCTAAGAGTTTCTTACAGCCTCAAGATAATGGGTTCAAGACATACGTGCTGTTTTCTGCGCAGAAGACGACAAATATAGAAGACTGCAGGTTGATGAACATTTATTAGAACTTTGCATTCTACTCAGGTCGGTGGAAGCAAGTAGGCAATACTGCAATCTTGGTAAAAATGACATCAGTGACATTTCATCATTTTTTCTCTCTCCCACTCTCTCTTTTTCAGCTTGTCGGCCGGCGGCAGTGGCCGAACGGTTCTAGGCGCTTCAGTCCGGAACCGCGCGCCTGCTACAGTCGCAGGTTCGAATCCTGCCTAGGGCATGGATGTATGTGATGACCTTAGTGTAGTTAGGTTTAAGTAGTTTCTAAGTCTAGGGGACTGATGACCTCAGATGTTGAGTCCCATAGTGCTTAGAGCCATTTGAACCATCAGCTTGTCGTACAACTTTGTAAGACTTATGTAGACTTTGCGGCACTGAAGCAAATCAGTCATCTCCTTTTGCTTTGCCACGATAGGAATCTTGCCAACAACAACTGAACCATATCAAGAACTTTAGAACAATTGTTGATAGTCTTCCCGGAGGTAGAATTAATATTCTGCGAACGACTTGGTAAATGTGACCTGGTACATTTCATCACGATGATCGCCTGTCTTCTTTGACTTAAAAAGCAGGAGATCTTGTGTAGTCCCCGCGTGCAGAGGACCAATACAGTAACCCCTTGTCGCAAGGCACTGGCTTTGTTCCCTTAGTTTTGTCATCCGGCCAGCCTTGCTTCAGACGCAACCAGAATTTCTACGTTTCGTAAGGCAAGACAGTTTTGTCGACATTCACGACACGAGTCTGCCTTAAAATTGGGCGTAGCCATGCAGCTACATCCTCCCTCTCCATCAACGGCGTACGGCAACTGAAATGTCCATAGTGAAGTACTAGGGGGTCCAAACTGTGATATCAATACGGAACTGCCTTTAAAAAAACCTACATACTTAACATTGACAAATTACTTTCTGAATGTCGGATGTTACTTTCGGTGATAATAATCATGAGTATGACGACATATTGTATCCTCAGCAAATAAACCTATATTGGTAATACGCTTATCTCCACTACGATTTTTCCGTAGTTTGAAGCTTCGTTGTATTTTCAGGTTCCTTTTCTTTCATGAGCATCCTCGGCAATCTTCATAACAGCGTGTTTGTTTGTATTTAAATCGGCATACCTTAAATCGATTAACTTGTTAACTGATAGCAGCAGGTCACCATTAAGTATTTAAGTAGCGAAGAAAGCATGTAATGAACTATCCACTTCTCTCAACTCGCCTCGTATGACAATCCCCTGGCCAGGAAAGCAACCTCGAACATGCCCTCTTACAAAATGCGACGAACTTTTTCAATACAACTCAACAAATAACAACAATTAAAATAAATAGTTTCTGCCACCGCAAAAACAAAAACGAACGGAATCTCAGGGTGTAACGAACGAGCATACAGGCCATCAAGCTCACCTGAAAGAGCAAGTGGAAGTTGCTGTGCTGCGGCTGTGCTCTTGCGAATTTCCCTGAATATGTGCCATTTCTCGCCGGCCGCTGGTGGCCACGCGGTTCTGGCGCTACAGTCTGGAACCGCGCGACCGCTACGGTCGCAGGTTCGAATCCTGCCTCGGGCATGGATGTGTGTGTTGTCCTTAGGTTAGTTAGGTTTAAGTAGTTCTAAGTTCTAGGGGACTTATGACCTCAGCAGTTGAGTCCCATAGTGCTCAGAGCCATTTGAGCCTATTGTGCCATTTCTCCAGCAACTGTTGCAAGCCACTGATTCCATCGTTGCTGACAATCAAAGGTAAATAAAAAATGTTAATGCCGTGTGACTATGGCCTTCCGTCGGGTAGACCGTTCGACGGGTGCAAGTCTTTCGATTTGACGCCATTTCGGCGACCTGCGCATCTATTGGGATGAAGTGATGATGCTTAGGACAACACAACACCCAGTTCCCGAGCGGAGAAAATCTCCAATACATCCGGGAATCGAACCCGGGCCTTTAGCGTTGACACTCTGTCGCCCTGACCACTCAGCTACTGAGGGTGGACAATCTAAGAAGATGATGAACATACAACAATGTGGAGTGCGTTTGTTTATAGCGTGAGCAGTGACACCTGATGTGATAGAAATGGAATTCTGGATCTGATGAACTTTTCGTCGGTTAAATATTGTTGGTTGCCTCTGAGCACTATGGGACTCAACTTCTGAGGTCATCAGTCCCCTAGAACTTAGAACTACTTAAACCTAACTAACCTAAGGACATCACACACATCCATGCTCGAGGCAGAATTCAAACCTGCGACCGTAGCGGTCTCGCGGTTCCAGACTGTAGCACCTAGAACCGCACTGCCACTCCGGCCGGCTTAAATATTGTTTCTAATTGTGTTATTCACCAACAATATTAACTATTATATTTAACAGACAAATCCAACAGGCACGTAGTTTACATAGTTAAGTGCTCCATTTATCGAAATGACGTGGAACGAGTCAGTTTACAGAATATGTACATATGATTAGCGTTAACATTAATGAACACTTTATTACCGTATTCCTAGTCATGCAATTATGCTTTAAAGTAAGACTTTTTTCCCTCGCCAGCAGTTTTCGAGTAGAAATTCGTCCATGGAGAGAAGGAGTTATCCAGGAGAAAAGGTTTTAAATTACACTCCTGGAAATTGAAATAAGAACACCGTGAATTCATTGTCCCAGGAAGGGGAAACTTTATTGACACATTCCTGGGGTCAGATACATCACATGATCACACTGACAGAACCACAGGCACATAGACACAGGCAACAGAGCATGCACAATGTCGGCACTAGTACAGTGTATATCCACCTTTCGCAGCAATGCAGGCTGCTATTCTCCCATGGAGACGATCGTAGAGATGCTGGATGTAGTCCTGTGGAACGGCTTGCCGTGCCATTTCCACCTGGCGCCTCAGTTGGACCAGCGTTCGTGCTGGACGTGCAGACCGCGTGAGACGACGCTTCATCCAGTCCCAAACATGCTCAATGGGGGACAGATCCGGAGATCTTGCTGGCCAGGGTAGTTGACTTACACCTTCTAGAGCACGTTGGGTGGCACGGGATACATGCGGACGTGCATTGTCCTGTTGGAACAGCAAGTTCCCTTGCCGGTCTAGGAATGGTAGAACGATGGGTTCGATGACGGTTTGGATGTACCGTGCACTATTCAGTGTCCCCTCGACGATCACCAGTGGTGTACGGCCAGTGTAGGAGATCGCTCCCCATACCATGATGCCGGGTGTTGGCCCTGTGTGCCTCGGTCGTATGCAGTCCTGATTGTGGCGCTCACCTGCACGGCGCCAAACACGCATACGACCATCATTGGCACCAAGGCAGAAGCGACTCTCATCGCTGAAGACGACACGTCTCCATTCGTCCCTCCATTCACGCCTGTCGCGACACCACTGGAGGCGGGCTGCACGATGTTGGGGCGTGAGCGGAAGACGGCCTAACGGTGTGCGGGACCGTAGCCCAGCTTCATGGAGACGGTTGCGAATGGTCCTCGCCGATACCCCAGGAGCAACAGTGTCCCTAATTTGCTGGGAAGTGGCGGTGCGGTCCCCTACGGCACTGCGTAGGATCCTACGGTCTTGGCGTGCATCCGTGCGTCGCTGCGGTCCGGTCCCAGGTCGACGTGCACGTGCACCTTCCGCCGACCACTGGCGACAACATCGATGTACTGTGGAGACCTCACGCCCCACGTGTTGAGCAATTCGGCGGTACGTCCACCCGGCCTCCCGCATGCCCACTATACGCCCTCGCTCAAAGTCCGTCAACTGCACATACGGTTCACGTCCACGCTGTCGCGGCATGCTACCAGTGTTAAAGACTGCGATGGAGCTCCGTATGCCACGGCAAACTGGCTGACACTGACGGCGGCGGTGCACAAATGCTGCGCAGCTAGCGTCATTCGACGGCCAACACCGCGGTTCCTGGTGTGTCCGCTGTGCCGTGCGTGTGATCATTGCTTGTACAGCCCTCTCGCAGTGTCCGGAGCAAGTATGGTGGGTCTGACACACCGGTGTCAATGTGTTCTTTTTTCCATTTCCAGGAGTGTAGATTTAAAAATTGCTTCGCTAGCTTTCAGACATTTTATATTATTGGGCAAATGATTAATAATTTTAATTGCTGCATACTGAACTCCTCTCCAAGCGACTGAAAGCTTTAACAATGGGTAACAAAGGTATTATCTGTTATCACAGTGTATGAGGAGGAAACGTTCCGTGATTTGAAGTCGATTGCAATCAGTGAAAATAAATACAGCTGCCTCGGATATGTAAATACTACTCAAAGGCTAGAAACAGTTTTTTTCTTCGTAAGAAAAAATTTCAGTAGATGGCTTTTCCATCTCTTCCAGCATTATTGAACGAACAAGTGTTTTTTCTAAGTGTTTACGTAATTTGCAAGAACTTTTGACTCGTCGGCTACTTTGTAGTTTTGAGATACCCAAGGGGATCGCAGAAACATTACATAGAGTATATCTAATGACTTATTGAGTCTATAGTAAACTTTATTGTTAGTTAGCTGAGTGATGTGACGTTAGATAATGAAATCAGATTCGAAGTCTTGCTCACTGCTGAGGGTATTCTGACATTCTAGCCGGCACGAGATACCTCGTCTGTTGGGACGGGGGCCGTCCTCTCTGGAAGATCCATATACCGGTAGAAGGTCAATGGGAGCTGGAAACATTAGGTGGGCGACGGAGCTCCTAGGGAAACAGCTAGGGCGGACAATGTTGCTGGAAGCATCCGTTACTCCGGTCTGCTGTGAACCAGGCTTGTCTAAGAGGGAGGAACTCGAAGACGAGAGCAGAGGTGTCTGAAGCTTCGACAAGGTGAAACGTGATAGTCTTTCAATGTCCGCGATTACATCCTGGGTGACACCAATTTCCTGGAAACAAGTCTGGAGGTTAAGGCGTTCTTCCTTTTTTTGTGTGTGTTTCATTTTCTACTATGATAGGCAACCTCACGGAAAATGTACACTGCTGGCCTTTATAACTGCAACATAGGTTAGGATAGATGATAGCTGAATTTTACTTATTGTACGTCGAGCATTCAATAAGTTCCATGCAAAACATTTCTCTTCTCTAGCAGTTTCGCTTGAAAAAATGTAAAATTTCTTGTGTGCATATCGTGGAATACTCCCGCTTCAGCCCCTAAGGTTTCATGAAGTTCCAATTGGTGGTGGCGCTACACGTTGCCCTCAAAATTGCGTCTTTAGTGGAGACGCGTTTCAAGGAGAGAGCTGTGATTCTTTTGGCAGGAACCAGAGCATCGCAGATATTCATAGGCGCTTACAAAATGTCTGCAGAGACCTGCCAGTGAAGAAGGACAGTGAGTCGTTGCGCAAGGTGCCTGTCATCATCGGAACCTCCAGCCACCCGCACACAGCTCTGACTTCTGCGGTACTGGAACGCGCGGACACACTCATTCGACGTAATCGGCGGATCACAAACAAACGCCTCGCAGCACGACTGGACGTCGCAGTTGGTACTGCTGACAAACTCGTCCACCAGGTGACGTTCTCAAATATGTGTCCACGCTGAGTTCCCCGCCGTCTAAAAGAAGACGATTGAAAGCAACAAAGGACCATCCACGTGGCATCGCTTGTGCGCAGTAGGCTGATGGTGTCGATTTTCTGTCGAACATCGTAACAAGCAACGAAACATGGGTTCATCGCTTCGAACCGGAAACAAAACGGCAATGCGTGTAGTGACTCCACACCACCCATACTCCGGCGAAAAGGTACAAAAGCGCACTCACCGCGGGTAAAGTCGTGGTGACAGTTTTATGGGACTCTGTAGGGCTTATTATCTTTGATGTACTCCCTCATAGTACAACGATCACGTCTGTGGTGTATTGTGCTACCCACAGTAAACAAACGGCTTCAGCTAGTTCGTCACTACAAAAATGCAGACGAAATTCTCCTTCTCCATGACAACGCAAATCCTAACACAAGTCTGAGCACCTGAGAGGAGCTCAAGAGCCTTCATTGGACTGTTCTTCCGCATCCATTCTACAAACGCCATCCCTCGTCTTCCAACTTCCACCTGTTTCGCCAACAGAGGATGTTCTCCGCGAAAAGCAGTACGTAGATGATGGGGGGGGGGGGTTACTGATGCAGCAGGACGTTGCCTCCGACATCGTCCAGAAGAGTGGTGCTGCCATGCGGGGACACGTGCTCTCGCAATATGGTGGTGTAACGCCGTCACACTGAACGGAGATTAGGTGGAAAAATACGGTTTTGTAGCCAGACGAGTGGGGAACAATATGGTGCATTGGAATCTTCGATAAAACCAACTTGCCTTAAGAAAAAATTGTGTTGCACTATATACTGAGTGCCCATCATATGTGTTGGACATAGCGGGAAGATAACATGATTAGCCATTAGCCCATAGTGCTGAATGTGATGCTTCAGGGACTGAAACTATAGCAGTTACCTAGAAAACTATAACAGCGCCACTTACATTTTTTTTTTTATAACGATACGAACAGTGTCAGCTACCAAGACCATTTTCAGATGGTAACGAACGTAGCGTCGTGGACGCACAGAGTCCATCTTTTAAGGTACACAGTGCAAGGCTCAAAACCACTTGAAAATAGCCTCGGTGGCTGTAACCGCTCATGACAATGATGGTTAAACAGTTTTAAAGTCTGACAGTACACAAAAAAAATTTCACTGTAACTCTTCAATACAACGTACTGCTAGGTAATAACCATTTTATAAATCTCATGGAATTAAGTAAATCTGAACCGGAAATATTTGACCTGTGAACTAAGCTAGCAGTCTGAGAACATGGAACACGTCTGCTAACCCATAGTTGTTTACGAAGTATCGCGTTATGTGATGATTACTAGCTACGGATGTTTTGAGATGACATTGTCTATCAGATAAGTTTTACAGCTAAGACTAGACTGCCAGTATCAATACTGATTGTTTCGTTAAGAAGCTAAACATGTAAGGTTATCAGTCCTCTATTCGCAACGCTGGACGTAGCCAGAGTACCCATACCTCTGCGTCTGCAGTAAATAGAAAGTCTTCCAAATGTTTGCGTAGCGTGTATCTGAGGTGGGATATGGGTACCGGCCCGGTATTCTCTTAGTGGGATGTGTGAAACAACGTTTGTTGGATCCGAAACGCTCTTAACCTGTACAATCTGCATGTCAACCACAAATATCAACATTTAACAGGCCCATTGTACTAGATAAGGGCCTTTCGGCACCATCATACGTTGTTCTCGACATGTGATTCTACAGGTCCATTTTCCTTCCGAAAAAAGTAAAATTATATTTGTTGAAAACATGCTAAACGGTTAATAACCTTTATTTCTGCAACTGGTAGGTTGTTATATTCCAATCCTATCAGGTTTCTGCGTGTACCGTAGTAAAGCGCATTAAGGTATAAAATTAAAAAAAAGACGTATTAAGGTTTAAAATTTAAAAAAAAGACGTAATATCGTCAGTGTCCTGATGCCAGCCTACAGTAAATGTGTGTGTGTGTGTGTGTGTGTGTGTGTGTGTGTGTGTGTGTGTGTGTGTGTGTATGCGATGTGTTTTGACAGTTCGGCAGTACCGCGAGTGGGTGTGGAGCAGATCAGCCCCGGCACACATGAAATACACGCCTCATCATACGTTTCATTGAAGCCGCTCAAACTTGCGCACTTTCAAGCACACCGATATGAAATGGGAACTGGTCGAAATAATCCTAATTTTGAACTCGATGGGAACTTTTTTACTACCGATGTTAGGTGAACACACTATGCAAACAAAATATTAGGAATGTATCGCACTTCTGTCTACTCCAAACGTGATATGTCTCAGACTTTCCTAAGATGAGATCGCTACCGTTAGACGTGACGAACAATGGTCCGCTCGCTTGCGAAGTACCAGGCAGCTGCCTGTTGGCTTTGTTATGAGAATCAGATCACTTGAATTATAACTGCCGTGTTATTCAGTTTTCTACTTGCCTGCTTATTTGTAACGTAACAAAAAAATATAGCTTATGATTGTTTACTGCGGTGAGAAGACGTATCTTAAATTTGCTTACAGGTTGCGGTCGGGAGGGATCGGTCGTCTACGTTTCTGATAGTGTTAACGCTATCGTTCAGTCCACCTACCTCGATAGGATTCTTGCCGATGTCACTTCACTCTGTGGTAGCAGATACGTGCTAGGCAGTGTAAAGCAGCTTTGATGAAACCACCACCTAATGCTTACCACACAGAGGCCCCGTAACTCTAGTTGAAAATCAGTTCCTGAAAGATCATTATTAAAAATTCCGGGCTTTCGGGATCTTCAGTCTATTTGCAGAAAAGCGTTTGAAATCAGATTAACTCTGCTTTTTATTCATATTGAATACAAGAAATGGCTATCAAGTCCGTATTTAATATGATAAAACGTTATCATTCAAAGTTCAGTCTGTGTATAGCAAATATTCACTCTAAAAACAGCCAGAGTTTTAGTAAGTTCGACCCGACTAATTTTCACGTTCTCCCACAACTATTCACGAGTTAAACATTCGGTCATTTCAGTGGTCTTCTTCGTAAGAGGTGCTAGCCAAAATATCCCGTGGAGAGCACGAAACACGCCACGCGGAGTTGTTACTACGGCCAGAAAGTTCACACCCTCATATCTCTCAAACTATTTAATTTAGAAACATCTAGCTTTCATTAAAATGTTCGTAACTCCAGTCACTTCAGTCACGATATGTCTGAAACGAAGTTAGTTCACAGTTTCCTCATCTTACAGAGTATTTTTAGCGAGCGATCTGACATCGTGTTATCCGTAGACCGGATAGCAAACGACTCCTCTAGGTACTCTCCTATATGCCTACGCCTCTTTTCGCGGGTGAACAGCTTAAATCTGTTTGGCTGTTGATCTAAACGACCAGTAACAACGTTCTTTCCAGATTACTCTCGCGGCAATTCTTGCCCTGTCCAATCACTAATTTGATAGTAATTAATGTCAGCAAAACTTCAATTTCTGGTACTTTGTTTAGTCAAAATAAGCGAAGTGCGAAATATACTTCTAATTGATAAATAAACTTATTCTGCCTCTAACTTCCATTCTGGCTACTTTTATACAAAAGCAAGCACACACCGTAATACGTAACCTGCATCACGGTTGCAAAATAACTTTCCCACGGCTCGTTTGTACAAGGTTTTACGTTAAATGAAATATTAAATTTTAACATATGCCCCACATACACTCCTTCAATCATTCTCACGCACTCACACGGCAAAATATAATCAAATAATAATTATGACCGATTTTTGTATTACATAATGCACAGTGACTAAAATTTTTAAAAAGAAAATTCTAATTAATCGATTTTTATGCACTGATAACTTTGGAATAGCTTCAAATGATAATGAAAGTCGATCTGCTGTTGTTCCTAACTTGGTTTTAAAAAAGAAGCTTAGTTTTTAGGAGTTTTAGGTAATTCTTATTATCTCCAGAACTATAACAAATAAAAATGTGAAATTTTTTGAGCATCATACAATTTAATAATATCCACACGAACTTGACGGGAACAAGTAGCAATTTGAATAAAGTTTCTGAAACAATAATTAGATTGAGAATAATATTTAAATTTAAAATGCATGATTTCACGAAGAGATTAGGTATGTTTCTTGCGATGTATAATTAATACTAAGACAATAATAACAGATCTGAGAAATGTAGAAACCATAAAAAATAGTCCTATATCAGTGATTATGGCAATACAGAGTCAGAGCACATACAAGATTGACACTTTTGCACACCATCACTTTTATACCATACATAAATTCCGACTGTCAAGTAACCTTACGGTGATTGCTGGTCCTAACAACAAGATGCATACTAGAACTGAAGTAAGATGTACCAGTATCCATATTATACACCACACTAAGTTTTTTAAAAGGTTTGGACATGTGCGGATTTTATGGAACATCTAATTGATATTTTTCACTAACTATCCTACGAACATCCATGAAACAAACAAGTCCACGTTCACTGAAGTCAACTTCTCCTATACAGCATGCATTCTATATGTTCATCTAGTAAGTCTCTTTGGTTGGCCAGCTGCATTTCTCAGCAGCCAACCAATAAATGTTCAGCCTACCAACAAATAACAGTTCAACTTACGTCGCCTTACCACCAGAAATCCCCCCGTATTATTGCTCACAGCACTTACTGAGGCTGCAATGGCTCCTGTCGTGACGTGTTAATCCCATAACCATTTGCCTACTATAGCTTTATGTTTCACTTTGAGATGTGGAAGTGCTCTGCTGTCTTACAGATAAAGCTCAGTTACTGATGATACAGTTACTTAATCGAGACAGTGGAGTAAGAGAAGAAATGATACCAGAACGTATCCCCAGTATGTGCTATTTTTTTCAGCTGTATATTGATTGGGGAAACCCTCATCTTAACCCAACCTTTAGCAGGTAGTTATTTGAATTTTAATTGAGGACACGCATCAGAATTCGCTGGTGTGCGCAATGGCCGCATCCGACCATCGTAGCGCAGATAGCGGCCGATCATCTAGTAAAAATTCAACATAGGATTGAGCTGGAGCGAAGCGTTAGGAGTATTTTGGAGTCTTCATGCAGGTATACTAGCAGAAACAAATAAAAATTAGACGTATTTTTCAGGGGCTGACAGCACTTAGCAACAGATGGTGGGACTCATTTCAAGAGAGAGGGTGGGAGAGTCAAAAAGTAGTCCACCCAGGACAATAAGTTTATGTGGAGAATGCACGATCGTATAATTGTTTCAAGCACTGTTATTAGATAGCTGAAAGCGTTGGAACGATTGTGTAGCATTACTGTGGTGTCACCGCCAGACACCACACTTGCTGGGTGGTAGCCTTTAAATCGGCCGCGGTCCGTTAGTATACGTCGGACCCGCGTGTCGCCACTGTCAGTGATTGCAGACCGAGCGCCACCACACGGCAGGTCTAGAGAGACTTCCTAGCACTCGCCCCAGTTATACAGCCAACGTTCATAGCAATGGTTCACTGACAAATACGCTCTCATTTGCCGAGATGATAGTTAGCATAGCCTTCAGCTACGTCATTTGCTACGACCTAGCAAGGCGCCATTACCAATTTATATTGAGCTTCTTATTACTGTACCGTCAGACCTATGATCTACAGTTATGGATTAAAGTTAAGTATTACATCAACTACGTACTTTATTTGCTACTAAAAATTCCCTTAACTGTTCCAGACCTCACGCCAGTCTGCATGTAATTAAACGCGTGCATTTCAGCCTCCTCTAGCAATACGGTGTTGGCTCTTCTGCCAACACAGCTCAAGGCAACGAGGATTTAGCGTTCGTATTGCCCTAGTTTACTTGTGTCATGGCTTCGCCACAATCTCCAGATGTACTGTCCGAATTTTATCGCTTGCAGCATCAGCAGACGCAGGCCTTATTGGATGCCCTTGGACAGCTCGTCCAGGGTCAACGTGCACTGCAAAACGATGCGGCAGCCGCCGCTCCACCGCTACCGCAGCCACAACACGCAGTTGCACCACCTTTTCGTCCTTTTGATGCGGCACTGGAAAGCTGGATGGAGTGGTCACGCCAATTTGGATTCCATCTCGCCACCTACAGAATTCAAGGTAATGAGCGGCAGCCTTTTTTGCTTGCGTGTGTTGGCGTGTCCACGTACCATGTGATAGTGAAATTGTTTCCCCGACGCGACGTAGCAACTCTGTCCTACGAAGAATCAGTCAATGTAGTTGCAAAAAGGTATATGTTCTTTCGTACAAATTGTACGGCATGTCAGACTAATCGGGATTGGGTTGCAACTTTGCAAGGCCTTACTAGGGATTGTGCTTTTAAGTGTGAATGTGGGCTCCCTTATTCAGATACAATGGTACATGATGCAATTGCACAGAACGTTTCTGATGTTCGTATAAGGGAACAGATTTTGAAACTAGTCAATCCCTCCCTTCAACAAGTGATGGACATCTTGGATAGGCAGGACTCACTTGACTTTGCTCAGGAATCATTTGCCACTTCGCCAGCCGTGTGTCACGTTAACCGGCCTGCCGGGCGCGCTGCGCGGAACAGTAAACAGCCCTCGCGCCCGTCCGCGCAGCTGCCGCCAAGCCCTCCGCTACGTGTGCCGCGCCAGCAAGCAAATGCAGTGCTAAAGTCATGCCCGCGGTGTGCTACTAGACATTCGTGTCAGAATTTCACATCACGCCAAGCTATTTGCTTTTTCTGTAATAAAAAAGAACATGTTCAGAGTGTTTTCCAGAAACAGCTTAAATCGGACACTAACAACCATTCCAGGCCCTTTGCTTCGCGCCGGAATTGGAATCGAACCAAGAATACTCATGCTCGTGAACCTTCGCCCATGGAAATTCATGTAGTTAATTCCACTCCGCCCAGTGCTACTCTCTCTAACAGTGACTGTGTTCATCCCACAAATAGTGTGCGTCGATGTCGACGGAAATCCCGTCAAGTCGCAAGTGATTCTGTATCAGTGTCAGTTCATGTTGCACGAGAAAGTCGCTCTTGTTGTCAGCAGGACAATAAACTTTTTGTAGACTTGGACATTCATGGCCACGTGATACCATTCCAGCTCGATACTAGAGCTGCAGTTTCATTGATCAATAAAGACACATAAAAACAACTGGGCACACCTCCGTTGCGTGCCGCAAATGTTAAGCTAACTACATATTCAGGTCACAAGATCCCTTTGTTAGGACAGTGCAGCCTTCTTGCAACATACAAGGGGCAAACAAAACTTGTGTCTTTTTACGTCCTTCGTTCTTCTTCTGCAGTGAACTTGTTTGGTTTAGATTTCTTTCAGTTGTTTAACTTGTCTATAGTCAATCAGGTCCTATCAGTGAACCAGACTGTGCCTTCAGCCAGTGTTTCTCGTCTATGTGAAGAATTTGCAGACATTTTTGAACCGGGCCTAGGTTGCGCTAAGAACTATGAAGCACATTTGGAACTGAAAGTAAATGCGCAACCAATATTTTTCAGAGTGTGCAATGTTCCCCACGCATTGTGTGATGAGGTCGCACGAACATTACATGATTTGGAATCACAAGGTGTGATTGAACGTGTGCAGGCTTCTCTCTGGGCATCACCCTTAGTCATTTTGCCAAAATCTTCCGGAAAATTGAGACTTTGTGTGGACTTCAAGGCAACGGTGAATCCGCAACTAGTGATTGCAACTTTTCCTTTACCCCGCCCGGAAGATCTTTTTGACGAACTGCGCCTGGGTAAATATTTTTCGGAGTTGGACCTAGCAGATGCGTACTTGCAAATACCGGTGGACGAAGAATCCCAGCGCGTTTTGGTGGTTAACACGCATCTTGGGTTGTATCGCTTCAAAAGACTGCCATTTGGGTGTGCATCCGCCCCTGCATTGTTTCAGCAATATCTGCAAACTGTTTGTGCTTCGGTCCCTGCTGCAGCAAACTATCTGGACGATATTGTGATCTCCGGAAAGACAGAAGACGAACATTTAGCCAATCTCAGAACATTATTTCAGGTCTTGCGACAATATGGTCTTCGCTTGCGGAAGGACAAATGTGTGTTTTTTGCTCGTGACTTACCCTATCTGGGACATGTAATCCATACCCAAGGCATACATCCCAATCCCGAGCACCTCCGTGCCATACAAGACTTGCCTTCGCAGCAGAATTTGAAGCAGCTACAGAGTGTGCTGGGAAAAATAAATTACTATAACAAATATGTGCGCCACGCCTCTTCCATTTCAGCTCTGCTTCATCGCTTACGCCGTAAAGGTGTTCCGTTCGTCTGGACGACGGAATGCGAACGCGCCTTTCGCCAGTTGAAATTGGTGTTGCTTTCAAATACTTTCCTTACGCCATTCGATCCCCAGAAACCCCTTTTGTTGATGGTAAATGCATCGGATTTCGGGATCGGTGCTGTGCTTGCGCACAAAGATGGATCGCATGATCGCCCTATTGCCTTTGCGTCCAAATTGCTCTCGTCTGCGCAAAGAAATTATTCACAGATTGAGAAAGATGCTTTGGCTCTCGTATTTGGTGTTATAAAGTTTCATGATTTCTTGTATGGTCGTCACTTTACCATCACCACAGACCACAAACCTTTGACATCGCTTTTTCATCCGGACAAGCCTGTACCTCCACGTACAGCGCAGAAATTTATTCGCTGGTCAATTTTCCTCTCGCAATACCACTACGGTATCTTGTATCGGTCCACTGCTAAGCATGGAAACGCCGATGCGTTGTCCCGTTTGCCTGTTGCTGAGGATAGAGCATTCGATTCCTCCGAACTTGCTTGCATGTTCATTGATTCGGAAACCGATGACGTGGTCGAATCGTTTCCAATTGGTTTTCGTCGTGTAGCTACAGCCACAGCATCAGACCCTGTCCTTGCTACCGTTCCGCGTTTTGTTGCTACGCAATGGCCATTGTCAAAGTCACGGATCGAGGATCCGTTGGTTCGCCGATTTTTTGCACACAAGGAGAGACTTTTTGTACGACGTGGTGTTTTGCTGTTGCGTTCTGATAATGATCAGTCCAGGGTCGTGGTCCCACGTTCGTTACAGTCCTCTGTCTTACGGCTTCTCCACCAAGGACATTGGGGTATAGTGCGAACGAAACAACTTGCTCGTCAGCACTGTACTTGGTTCGGAATCGATGCTGCGATTACGAATATGTGCTCTTCTTGCATGGCGTGTGCCGAACAACAATCCGCACCACTGCGGAAATTCTTCGCATGGCCGAACGCCACTTCCCCTTGGCAACGCTTACACATCGATTTTGCTGGTCCATTCTGGAATGCTCGATTGTTGGTTGTGGTCATTCATTCAGTAATTTTCCTTTTGTTGTCCGGATGTCTTCCACGACGTCATCTGCCACCATCCAAGCGTTATCCGCTATCTTTTGCATTGAAGGTCTTCCACAGACTATTGTTTCCGACAATGGCCCACAACTCATGTCCGCAGAATTTCAGTCATTCTGCAAGGCCAATGGTATTCAACATCTGACATCCGCGCCGTTTTCGCCTCAGTCAAACGGTGCCGCTGAACGATTGGTCCGGACTTTCAAGTCACAGATGTTGAAGTTGAAAGAGTCTCATTCTCGGGAGGACACGTTATTGCTCTTCTTGTCTTCGTATCGCTCTCAGCCCCGAGATGGTCGCTCGCCGGCTGAGTTGCTCCACGGTCGTCCTCATCGAACCTTGATGTCTTTGCTACATCCGCCGCATCAGGTTCCTGTGCAGCGGCAGCCACCTGATTTTGCTCCAGGCGACGTTGTATACTATCGCCACTATAGAGGTTCACGGTGTTGGCTCGTAGGGCGCATCCTTCGCTGCCTCGGACGCGCGATGTATTTGGTTTTGGGGGCCTCTGGTGAGGTGCGTCGGCATCTCAATCAGCTGCGCCTCTGTCGTCGCCTGGGTTCTGCCGCTCCCCGTCTGCTTTCAGCGACGGTGCCGTCCGGTCAGCGCCCTGGGGACCCATCTACTGGCTCGCCTCATCCCCAGGTGTTACCGACGATGCCTTCCATTTTGCCCCATGGCGACGCGCCGCCGCCGGTCCTCCCGCCGGCGCCGCCCGCAGTGGACGCTTCGCTGCAGCCGCAGGAAACCTCCCTGGGTCATGCGCCGCCGATCGCTTCTCGTGACCAGCTGTCTTCCGACATGGAACTCTTGCCTGCTACGGACCAGATGTCGTCTTCGCCCGTCGCGTGTCCCGACTCGATGGAGGTCGACCCTTCGGCCCCTCCTGTCTCTCTAAGGGCGCATACACCGCATGTTGGCGTGCACCCTGGACTAGGTTTTCAGGCGTTTCCTAGATCTCCTCGGACCGAATAGCAGGGTGCGGGTGGCACAGCCTCGCCTGTTGTTAGGCTCCCCACCTCGTCGCATACGTCAACATGGGGTCCTCCCCACGGTGGGCGGAAGCCTTATAACACAACCGTTCGCCGATTTGCGGGGGAGGAATGTGGTGTCACCGCCAGACACCACACTTGCTGGGTGGTAGCCTTTAAATCGGCCGCGGTCCGTTAGTATACGTCGGACCCGCGTGTCGCCACTGTCAGTGATTGCAGACCGAGCGCCACCACACGGCAGGTCTAGAGAGACTTCCTAGCACTCGCCCCAGTTATACAGCCGACGTTCATAGCAATGGTTCACTGACAAATACGCTCTCATTTGCCGAGACGATAGTTAGCATAGCCTTCAGCTACGTCATTTGCTACGACCTAGCAAGGCGCCATTACCAATTTATATTGAGCTTCTTATTACTGTACCGTCAGACCGATGATCTACAGTTATGGATTAAAGTTAAGTATTACATCAACTACGTACTTTATTTGCTACTAAAAATTCCCTTAACTGTTCCAGACCTCACGCCAGTCTGCGTGTAATTAAACGCGTGCATTTCAGCCTCCTCTAGCAATACGGTGTTGGCTCTTCTGCCAACACAGCAATTACTATAACTAAATTACATATATTAGTGAAAGTGAACGGTGTGACTTCAGAAACGGCTTAGCAGTGATTATTAGGGGTCACAAGAAGACTTGAAGCAAATAGCGACGGGTGTTCGTACTGATGCAGTTACATCTCAGTGGTGGAATAAGTACTGTAATCCATCTGATGCTGGAAAAATCAAAATATTAACATTTGTGTAGGAAGTGACTTTAATTGGTGTTTTGAAGCTATATTTTCGATTGTGACAATCATACAGCCTTAGACGTTGGTAGCTTAGTTGAGCAAAGTTTATGTTGTGTTGCTACGTCTCACCCTGCTGATGGTAAGTAGGATGAAGATTATCACTTTGTTGAGGTAAACAGCCATGGAGGAACTTTAATCGTCTTGGAGAATATTGTGGGTTTCGTTGGCTAGCATTTTCAGAACTATCCTGGCATTCCTTTCGCAGAGTGCCATGTGCCAGCAGTGTTATTGTGACCTCGGACGGCAATCGTTTGTGATTTAAAATTAGAAGTGTTTCTTGTGAATCTGAATTAACAAGTACGACTACTATACAGGCTCTAGGAATACTGGTGGGTGGCAATTGTATATTTGGGTTTGCTTTGTTACTACCATACATCAAACTAATCGGAGGACATAGGTCCTCACAAGATAGTCTGTTTTTAACATAATGGCAGAACCAGAAGGTAAGTCTCTTATCACTTTATCACTCGATCATGCATTCCGTAATTACTCTGCTAATTGATGCAGACAACTCCTTCTAACATTTGTTGCAGGCTTGCTTTTCGCATATTCCTCCAAACACTTCAGAAACGACTTACTAATTTTTCGAGGCTAAGCAATATGAGGCGTTTGAAAGTAGTGAGGTTCAAAATCACTGCACTAAATAGCAGTGGGTAAGGTGATTTGACATTGCAGTTTCATACTATCATGTCTACATTGGAAGCAACATTAGAAATAATGGTATATACATGGACAACAATTCACAATGGTGCACCTGACAGTACTTATAAGTTTGTGGAAAATTCACCCTGCACTTGTGTCAAGTGTTAGGTCAGACAGAGTGTCTTATTAGATATTAGATGCCGACATCATAAGAAGACAGCGTGGTGCATTATTTTGAAAATTTGTTCGGATCGTAACTGAAATGGTCATAAACTTAGTTTGCAATTCTTTTAAAGCTCTTCTATCATCGTTTTAGAGCTTGGTGATATACTATGTTACAACTTTTATCACATTTTAAGTTCAAACATTTTATTGACGTACGTTAAAGCTGTTGTTGTGTACATAGTCCCGCGTAGTCAGCGCGTACACAACTTTCCCACTAGAGTGCGCCCCGCTAAACCCAACAGCGCAGACGCAGCACTCGTCCATCTCCGTACTACGAGATGGCGCTGCCATAGAGACGGACCAAATTCTGCTTCCGCCGATCCGTGTATTAATATGTAATGCAGCCAATGAGATTGCTGCTAACATAGAACCTTTTCTCCTCGCGGATCACACTCGTGCAGTGATACATGAACGCGCGAGGTATTATAACGAGTGTAAACACCTCCAATTAGTCAGTGTGCATTAGTCTGTACCAGTCTGTACGAGTTGTACATTTGTCTGTACCAGTCTGCACCTAATAAGATTACCATATTTCTGTACATAGCCATGAAGATAAATGTATAGACACTTTTTTCAAGTATCAGAGATGTATGTGAGAATAAGATTAATGTACCAATACCAAAGGAACTTCAGATTGTCAATTTTGGTCACCATCAATCTTCTACTCTAAGCGTGCAAGTGGCATTTCTATCGTCTGACCTAACGGCAGAAGATAAACACGCTACGATAAGACCACGAGACATATTGCTGACACTCGCGTACTTCGTTAGAGCGACAAGTCAAATAATCTGATGGTGTGTGTACTGAAGGTCTTGCAGTACGCACACCACAGTTGTCATGCCTTGAAACATGCTCCTGAAACAGGAAATCATATTAAGTAAAGACTGCGGTTTTCTAAAATGAATGCTGGGCGTGTAGTCTCATCGCTACTGTACAACAATAAACGGAAATGCATCATCCTCGGCATTCCGATAATATCATAATAAAATATTCAGGGCTGTTATGCTGTAATCGACTGAATTTAACATTTAAATCTAACGTTTCGTCCTCATCTGCGGAGGACACTTTCAAGGGGGATTGTAGTTTCTTTCAGTGTCTGATTCACAACCTAGCTCCGTGGCGCCTTGCCACGGTTCGCGCGGCTCCCCCCCCTCTACTCACCGTCTGAGATTCGAGTCCTTCCCCGGCATGGGTGTGTGTGTTGTCCTTAGCGTAAGTTAGTTAGGTTAAGCCTAGGGACCGATGACCGCAGCAGTTTGGTTCCATAGGAACTTAAAATAAATTTCCAAATTTCCTGGCTTGCTGCTGACTGCTGCTAAATTCCGTTTAGGCGTGTTTCCTCGCCGTGGCGTGACGTCACTTGTTCTTGTCACTTGTTTTGAATACTCGATTGTCATCCGCTGCTGCCATCGCTCAATGGTGAAGACTGGTACACGTCTTCCTCAGCAACGGAATACAGATGTCATTCAATTTCCCCCCCCCCCCCCCTCCTTCCTACTGGAGTTCCTGTGTGTTTTACAATCTCTGTGGCCTCTCTGTGTAGCCTTTCATGGTTTCCGTTTGTAACTGCCAGTTCCTGCCTCCTGTCAAAATGAATGTGGTGGTCTCCTGGCTGCAAAGCATGTCCCACAACAGCTGGTCTGTGAGTCTTCCCCCTTGCAATTGCCCTTGTGCTCTTCTAATCATTTTTTGACTATTACTTCTGTAGTATCCACGTACACATCCATACAGCTACAAGAAATCCTATAAATTCCCAGCTTTTTCCAGGGATTAGCGATCTTTCTTGGCCAATTTTATGTGCTCTTGTGTGTTCCAGGTGAGTTTTTAGATTAACACGATGTTCCCTTTGTTTCAAGATTTTTCCTATTCGGTCAGTAACATCCTTAATGAAAGGTAGGAAAACTTTAGATTTCACAGCAGCTTGAACAATGCTATGATTTTTGAGCAGTGGCTTAACCATTCTTGAGCAATGCACTGGTGAGATGTTTTAATTCTACGTAGAGCTATTCTGGTTTGCATACATTCCTTGCTCTATCCGCCGATATTTCCATGATGTCTCGCTTTTGTTGTTATTCGTGGTTCGAATCACGGTGTAGGCAACGTTCGTGTTCGTCTGTTTCCGGTAAACCCTGTGGCCTAAGCCACCATCTTCTTTGTTGAAAACTGATACCTCAAGAACATATTATCTTCCTTAGGCCTCCTCCTCTGTGGTAAACTGAATCTTCCGATTAATCCCGTTGAGATATTTGTGAAGACGACCTAGCTGCCCTCATGCAAGGCTCCGCAAAACAAACGTCTCATCCACATGCCGGAACTAAATATTCTGTCTCTTGTTGGCAATATCCTACGCCTGCACCTCGAATTTATGTTGGCTCCACGAATATTTCCATAAATAATTCGCTAATACTGGACCTAAGGGGTCGTGGAACTTCACATTTTACATTCCGACAATGCTCGTCTTAATGGGCTCCTTATTCCTCACTCTCTGCCAACACTTTAATTACGTGACTAGTCTCATACCTTTCGTTGTCGATATACGTGTCTTGTTGTTATGTAAATTGGCGTTTATCGTAAGATTGGTTGATTACTAGAAGGCATTCATACCAAACGAAACTTTTTCATACCTCCTAGAGCACTGCCGGCCGCGGTCGTCTCGCGGTTATAGGCGCGCAGTCCGGAACCGTGGGACTGCTACGGTCGCAGGTTCGAATCCTGCCTCGGGCATGGATGTGTGTGATGTCCTTAGGTTAGTTAGGTTTAAGTAGTTCTAAGTTCTAGGGGACTGATAACCACAGCAGTTGAGTCCCATAGTGCTCAGAGCCATTTTTTTTTCCTAGAGCACTGACCGATTTCCCCACCGAAACACGTCTGTGCTAACTTGAAATAAGGCGTTTATAACGTTGCTGCTGACTGTGCCAAACGCCAAGCGTATCATCGACTGGTTGCGCGTAATTTCACAGGAGTAACTACTTCATAGATGAAAGTACACACGAATAGCGACATTGACTCGGCAAGCATGTGAGGTGTTCTGCAGTAACTGCGCTCGGCACAAACCGGCTGTAAATCAACTTCGTTATGACTACCTGAACATGTGGACGGTGTAGGTCGCAGCTGGCAAGGCGATAATCCTCGCGTCGGTAGCTTATGTTTGCGAGACAGCGGCAAATGAACTGTGCCGTCAGCTCACTGTGCGTTTACGATGTTGCTTTGTTTAAATAGCGGAGTTTGGTTTACGTCGCGAGCAGGGCGATTATATTAGCGTGGGCAGTCAAAGGGATCTCGTTCTACATTAACGTCGGTTTGAGGATGGAGAACGAGAGAGGTAGAGAAACAACGTTCCAGTTGCAGGCTGGACGAAGGAGCAATTACGTTGCTCTTCCGACCGTTGCAACTAATTAGCGTAACGTGATTTGTCTACCAATTTACTTCGCATTGATTGGAGGCCTAAAGCACAACACGTGCACATGATATTGCCGGTACTGCGCGCTACAAAACAGAGGCAGAAGTTTTCTGCGGCATGGGATCATACGAAAATAACAGTTAATTTTTAAACCAGTGGATTTATCTTCTATGCTTGAATTCGAAATAATTAATGTTATTTCTCATATTGCTGCTTGTAAACCTTCCTGGGTATTAGGTCAGGGTCCACAAAACTGTTCCTAACGTTTCGTCCAGAGCTGCGTTGGGCATCTTCAAAGGCGTTGCTCCTCCATTGAGTCTAACCGCAGTTCTGGACGAAACGTTAGGAACAGAAGCGTTTCATGGACCACGACGCTATACCCTGAAAAGATTTACAAGCAGCAATGTCATTCGCTCGTGAGAGCCTTCATTCTACACTCCTGGAAATTGAAATAAGAACACCGTGAATTCATTGTCCCAGGAAGGGGAAACTTTATTGACACATTCCTGGGATCAGATACATCACATGATCACACTGACAGAACCACAGGCACATAGACACAGACAACAGAGCATGCACAATGTCGGCACTAGTACAGTGTATATCCACCTTTCGCAGCAATGCAGGCTGCTATTCTCCCATGGAGACGATCGTAGAGATGCTGGATGTAGTCCTGTGGAACGGCTTGCCATGCCATTTCCACCTGGCGCCTCAGTTGGACCAGCGTTCGTGCTGGACGTGCAGACCGCGTGAGACGACGCTTCATCCAGTCCCAAACATGCTCAATGGGGGACAGATCCGGAGATCTTGCTGGCCAGGGTAGTTGACTTACACCTTCTAGAGCACGTTGGGTGGCACGGGATACATGCGGACGTGCATTGTCCTGTTGGAACAGCAAGTTCCCTTGCCGGTCTAGGAATGGTAGAACGATGGGTTCGATGACGGTTTGGATGTACCGTGCACTATTCAGTGTCCCCTCGACGATCACCAGTGGTGTACGGCCAGTGTAGGAGATCGCTCCCCACACCATGATGCCGGGTGTTGGCCCTGTGTGCCTCGGTCGTATGCAGTCCTGATTGTGGCGCTCACCTGCACGGCGCCAAACACGCATACGACCATCATTGGCACCAAGGCAGAAGCGACTCTCATCGCTGAAGACGACACGTCTCCATTCGTCCCTCCATTCACGCCTGTCGCGACACCACTGGAGGCGGGCTGCACGATGTTGGGGCGTGAGCGGAAGACGGCCTAACGGTGTGCGGGACCGTAGCCCAGCTTCATGGAGACGGTTGCGAATGGTCCTCGCCGATACCCCAGGAGCAACAGTGTCCCTAATTTGCTGGGAAGTGGCGGTGCGGTCCCCTACGGCACTGCGTAGGATCCTACGGTCTTGGGGTGCATCCGTGCGTCGCTGCGGTCCGGTCCCAGGTCGACGGGCACGTGCACCTTCCGCCGACCACTGGCGACAACATCGATGTACTGTGGAGACCTCACGCCCCACGTGTTGAGCAATTCGGCGGTACGTCCACCCGGCCTCCCGCATGACCACTATACGCCCTCGCTCAAAGTCCGTCAACTGCACATACGGTTCACGTCCACGCTGTCGCGGCATGCTACCAGTGTTAAAGACTGCGATGTAGCTCCGTATGCCACGGCAAACTGTCTGACACTGACGGCGGCGGTGCACAAATGCTGCGCAGCTAGCGCCATTCGACGGCCAACACCGCGGTTCCTGGTGTGTCCGCTGTGCCGTGCGTGTGATTATTGCTTGTACAGCCCTCTCGCAGTGTCCGGAGCAAGTATGGTGGGTCTGACACACCGGTGTCAATGTGTTCTGTTTTCCATTTCCAGGAGTGTATTTCTCATCATCTTCTACATTATACTTCTCTTATTACTGTGTGTCTGCAGTTCGCGTTCTTGTGGTAGCGTTCTCGCTTCATGCGCACTGGTTCACGGGTTCGATTCCCGGTGGGGTCAGCGATTTTTACTGCCTCTGGATAACTGTGTGTTGTTGTGTCGTCTTCATCATGATCATTCATCCCCACTACGGTCTGAGGAAGGCAGTGGCAAACCACCTCCACTAGAACCTTGCCTAGTATAGCGGTGCGGGTCTCCCGCATCGTCCCCTACGCTCCTCGGAGTATGTGACCTCATCATCATATTACTATGCACTGAAAATACAGGGAGATGTTTTATCGTTCTTACTTAGTTGTAAAATGGCATTATTATTTAAAAATATATATTACAGTAACTGGAATAAAAATACTACTTCTTCACAACTTCCCCTACAAGTTGCGAATATTTTTATACTACTATAATTGCCACTGACTTCAGATAGTTTCTAACGTTACGTTACCTGATGATGTCTTAATTAAATATCCTCCAATGATTATGTCTTCCTGATGTTCCACAATAGACAAAGGGCAATGGTTAACTGAAGCTGTATTTCTTATGAAACTTTCAGCTTGTAGTGGGATATGCATGGGAAATAATATCTACGACTTCACCTAAATATAAGAATAAATCAATGGCATAACCAAATATAAGACTGAGAGCAGTAGTGAATCATAAACCACACCTAAACTTGGGGGCATAGTTTTTAGCCTATCTCAAAGTATATGATTAGCCACCAATTAAAAGTGATGGAAGTTTAATTTTGATTACTATTTTTAAATTAATATTACTGTGTTTTTCTGTTGGCAAAGAATATTAAGAAGCTAACTCTAGAGTATGTAAATCACGTTAACCAACGGTGATATTGTGTTACTGACACAAAAACAAGGTTTCAGAGAAAGAAAATATTCTTTCTTTGATTGGGAATAAGTTCATAATTTTGTAAATCCAACGTAGTTATGAAAGTGAACGTTTCGACCAGTTCATCCCAACTTCACAGATACAATTTGCAGATGTCTTACACACTCTTTGGTGCACACCACAGTGAGTAATATCTATATACACTCAGTATTAATAACATTAAGAGAAAACAGTATCGAGACAATGCTATTTCGTTCTAGACCAAAAAAATATCACGAACCTTCATACAAATACAGTTAATAAACGATCGCAATATCTGAAATTATCCGTTTGTCAAAAATTAAAATTTCATTACCAGATGATTGAATTAGTTAACAGCAATTACTAGTGTTACCAAATTGTTTGAAATGTTTACGTCTGCTTCTTCTTCTTGTCTGTCGCTACAGTCCAGGTTGAATCTCTGCCTTCCCAACAAGCTTCCGCCATCCATCACGGTCACATGCTACCATCCTCCATGTGGTGTCACCGCCAGACACCACACTTACTAGGTGGTAGCCTTTAAATCGGCCGCGGTCCGCTAGTATACGTCGGACCCGCGTGTCGCCACTGTCAGTGATCGCAGACCGAGTGCCGCCACACGGCAGGTCTAGAGAGACTTCCTAGCACTTGCCCCAGTTGTACAGCCGACGTTCATAGCAGTGGTTCACTGACAAATTACGCTCTCATTTGCCGAGACGATAGTTAGCATAGCCTTCAGCTACGTCATTTGCTACGACCTAGCAAGGCGCCGTATTCAATAGATATATAACTTGTGATGCCTGTACCGTCAGACCGATGTGCACCACTTCTGGATTAAAGTTAAGTATTACATCATCTACGTACTTTATTTGCAATTCTCAAGACATTGTCCTGTTCCAGACCTCACGCCAGTCTGCGTGTAATTAAACGCGTGCATTTCGGCCTCCTCTAGCAACACGGTGTTGGCTCTTCTGCCAACACTTCACTCCAATTTCCGCAGCCGAGCTTCCGTAGGTCTTCTTCCCCTCCATCCAGCCATCTTGCTATAGGTCGACCTCACCCTCTTTGTCCTCCTGGATTACCTAAGAGAATCTTCTTTATCACCTCAGACTCCTTCACTCTTGCCACATGACCTGCCCATCTCATACTTACTGGTCGTATGATATTTGTTACAAGAGCATCGACATATATAGTGTGAAATTCTGCATTGCACCTTTTCCTCCATTGTTGTCTGTCATACAGAGGGCCAATTATTCTCCTCAAAACTTGCCTGTCAAATCCGCCGAGCAGCTTTGCATCGGTTGCAGTCGAGGGCCATGTTTCCGAAGCCTAAATGAGAACCGGTCTAACAAGGGTTTTATTACAGTGAATTTTGTTGGGCGGCTGAGGAGTCTTGACCGGAATAAGTTACTCAAGGTGAAATATGCCTTATTTTTTGATATCAACGTAATCTTTATTTCAGTTTAGATGTCATTAAAGCAAGAAGATAGTTGAAGCTATCAACTCTTTCAAATGTGGATCCATTCACACTGAAAGGTGACGGCATATTGGGTTGATATGCTTTCCCACAGGCCATGTATTTAGTTTTATCTTAATTTATCATAAGACCTATATTCTTACTTGCTTGACTTAAGGCTGTAAAAGCTTCTTTCAGTGCTTGTACTGTCCGTGCTATGACGTCTAAGTCATCTGCATATGCTAAAATTTGCACTGACTTGTAGAAGGTGGTGCCCCTGGTCTGTAGTCTTGCTTCCCTAATCACCTACTCTAGTGCTACATTAAATAATATGCATGCTAATCCATCTGACTGACGTAGCTCATTTTTTTATTTCCAGAGGGTCTGAGTAATTTCCTCTAACTCGAATGCAGCTTCTTATGTCAGACATAATTTTAACCATTCTCAGGAGTTTTTCCATGTACCCCATCTCCTGTAAGGCATGAAATAACTGGTTTCTTTTCATGCTATCGTATGCAGCCTTAAAGTGAATAAAGAGGTGATGTGTTCCAATTCTTTATTCAACAGTTTTCTCCATGATTTGGCGCAGGTTGAAAAAATCTGGTCTATTGTTGACTTTACTCGTCGAAATCTGCTTTGGTATATCCCAATTTCTTTATCCACCTGTGGGAGTAGCCAATCAAAAATAACATTAGATAACACCTTGTACCCCAGGTTCAGGAGGGTGGTTCCAAGGTGGTTTCTACACTCCATTCCGTCGCCCTTTTTATGAATGGGATATATTATTCACTCAGTGTTAATAATATTAAGAGCAAACAACATCGATACAATGCTGTTTCGTTCTAGTTCATAGAAATATCACGAACCTTCATACAATTACAGTAAATACACGATACCAGTATCTGAAATTATCCGTTTATCAGAGATTAAAATTTCATTATCAGATGAGTGAATTAGTTGACATCAATTACTACAGTTACCAAATTGTCTGAAATGTTTCCATAACCAGAAACACTAATATGACTGATTTTCAGTGTATTCAGGCACCATGTAAGGAAGATCATATAGTTAATAAGATTCAGGTTAAGAACTAATTCGCAATAGTTCTGTTAATCAGTGCACTCATACGGTTTAAGATATTGACTGGTGCTGACCTTTACAAAATTAGTTAAGTCATACTAATGTTCCTTTTTATTTTTTATTTTTATTTTTATGAAATATTTATTTCACATTTAACAAAAAAAAATGGTTCAAATGGCTCTGAGCACTATGGGACTTAACATCTGTGGTCATCAGTCCCCTAGAACTTAGAACTACTTAAACATAACTAACCTAAGGACATCACACACATCCATGCCCGACGCAGGATTCGAACCTGCGACCGTAGCGGTCACGCGGCTCCAGACTGAAGCGCCTAGAACCGCACGGCCACACCGGCCGGCCACATTTAACAATTTCCCATAACAGCGTCACCTAAAAGTGCTTAACGGAAAAAAAATCATTCCATAAATAGTAATACACTCGTTAAGACATTAACATTTCATTCCTTAGTACGGAATTCTGGAAGAAATTGTTCATTGAGCTCTTCCTTAGATACCACTTATATAGGATTCACATTACTGTCCTTTTTTTTTACGAAAGGTTTTACATTAAAACACCACCAGTTTATCCTGTTGAAATTCTGAGAAAATTCACGTACGTAATCCTGTATTTATGCTAACGAATTACTTTCTCGTGTTCACACCATTGGTATTCTGGATACTCTAAGTTGTCCATTAGTTGAAGTCCAAAAATTAAATGAATTGTGTGCACCACGATCAACGTTGTGTGTCGCTTTGCTTTGACAAACGGTTCCCATTCGTATGTCATGGTGTTAGGTATAGTATATTGCTCATGTCCATTCTACTGATCAGTCGAATCATTTGTGTCCCAATACAGGAGCAAGTTTTGGACATTAAAATGATGTTCAAGGTGTCCTGAACATTTCAATGGATCATGAACTCTTAGAAATTATGTCTGCATACAGAGAAAATACTTAACGCTTTCAGAAGAAAAGACTGAAAATCTGTGTCAGCGTTCTCAGAACGGATGACAACGGAATGACCATAATAAATCTCCGTCATGCCAGCTGAGTGACAGGTAAGAGCCAATGGCGGCAAGAAACTGGAATTTACCTTGAGATAAGAGGCAATCGGTTGACGCGGGATAGGTCACAACCTGTAAGGAATTAGTGAAAGAAAACTTTAGCGAAAACGTGGCTTTGGGAGATGAAAGATAGAAAAGTAGATTCAATCGCCCTTCTCAGTAGAGCAAGACTATGTATAAAGATAATTCAGTTGACGTCGTATCAAGAGGACATGACACAAAACTCGCTAAAACGTTTAAATTTATTTATTTTTTTGTTAACAGATAGTACTGTAGCATATTACAAATATTGTCTCCCATTTTCATGCTGCAGATGATTTTAAAACCATTTTCTTTCAACCAATTTGCAGTGCCAAGCCCCCTTTTCTATACGACTCTGTGCTTGTTTGCGATATTTTTTTTGTTTCCTGTCATCAGAAAAGACATCTGTAGAGTACAGAAAGTTGTGAGTCCAGATATGAAGCGATTAACTAAGATGTATTAAAGAAAGGGACACATGATGGAACTGAAAATCAGAACGCAAGCCTTTAACAAACACATTCAGAAGAGACCCAAAAAGCCAACATTTGCTCGTCAACTAGTGAAAAAATTTGCACATATGAGGCTTGTCTGGTTGTGAGTGACGGTAACAGTGAAAGAATCAGAAGCGTTGTAAGACTAGGTTTTGATGCAGGTTGCTTTACTGAAAAAATATTGAAGAAGATTGATGATGGACTTATTGCTAATTATGAATTGTCAGTGGGGGATCTTGCCTAGAGAGGATGCCAGGAGGATCAGACTAGAAGAAAAGAGCTACACTACAGGCAATTAAAATTGCTACACCACGAAGATGATGTGCTACAGAAGCGAAATTCAACCGACATGAAGAAGATGCTGTGATATGCAAAAGATTAGCTTTTCAGAGCATTCGCACAAGGTTGGCGCCAGTGGCGACGCCTACAACGTGCTGACATGAGGAAAGTTTCCAACCGATTTCTCATACACAAACAGCAGTTGACCGGCGTTGCCTGGTGAAACGTTGTTGTGATGCCTCGTGTAAGGAGGAGAAATGCGTACCATCACCTTTCCGACTTCGATAGAGGTCGGTTCAAAATGGTTCAAATGGCTCTGAGCACTATGGGACTCAACTGCTGTGGTCATAAGTCCCCTAGAACTTACAACTACTTAAACCTAACTAACCTAAGGACAGCACACAACACCCAGCCATCACGAGGCAGAGGAAATCCCTGACCCCGCCGGGAATCGAACCCGGGAACCCGGGCGTGGGAAGCGAGAACGCTACCGCACGACCACGAGATGCGGCCCTGATAGAGGTCGGATTGTAGCCTACTGCGATTGCGGTTTATCGTATTGCGACATTGCTGCTCGCGTTGGTCGAGATCCAATGACTGTTAGCAGAATATGGAATTGGTGGGTTCAGAAGGGTAATACGGAACGCCGTGCTGGATCCCAACGACCTCGTATCACTAGCAGTCGAGATGACAGGCATCTTATCCCCATAGCTGTAACGACTCGTGCGGCCACGTCACGACGTTTGCAAGACAACAACCATCTGCACGAACAGTTCGACGACGTTTGGAGCAGCATGGGCCATCAGCTTGGACACCATGGCTGCGGTTACCCTTGACGCTGCATGACAGACAGGAGCTCCTGCGATGGTATACTCAACGACGAACCTGGGAGCAAATATGGCAAAACGTCATTTTTTCAGTTGAATCCAGGTTCTGTTTACAGCATCGTGATGGTCGCATCCGTGTTTGACGATATCGCGATGAACGCACATTGGAAGCGTGGACGTTACATTTCGGATGTTTTACGACCCGTGGCTCTACCCTTCATTCGATCTCTACGAAACCCTAAATTTCAACAGGATAATGCACGACCGCATGTTGCAGGTCCTGTACGGGCATTTCTGGATACAGAAAATATTCGACTGCTGCACTGGCCAGCACATTCTCCAGATCTCTCACCAATGGAAAACGTCTGGTCAATAGTGGCCGAGCAACTGGCTCGTCACAATATGCCAGTCATTACTCTTGATGAACTGTGGTATCGTGTTGAAGCTGCATGGACAGCTGTACCTGTAAGCGCCATCCAAGCTCTGTTTGACTCAATGCCCAGGCGTATCAAGGCCGTTATTACGGCTACAGGTGGTTGTTCAGGGTACTGATTTCTCAGGATCTATGCACCCAAATTGCGTGAAAATGTAATCACATGTCAGTTGTAGTATAATATATTTGTCCAATGAATACCCGTTTATCATCTGCATTTCTTCTTGGTGTAGCAATTTTAGTGTCCAGCAGTGTATATAAAGACCGAAACCACCAAATGTACGATTATGGCCAAACCGAGGTATTTGGTCGCGGTATAAATGTTAATAAAGAAATTTTCTACAATTCCTTCAGCTTTCTTTCTTCGATTTGTAAGGTCCGTTTTATACTGCACAACTGGATTACGCCTTTTTTTTAATTTTTATTTGTTATAGACATAAATTTTTAAAAATGTTGCAAAAATTCAAAGACTGACATTGAAAAACTGGTACACCGATTCGTTTGTCTAATTACTAAGTATTACCTACCTTATATTGAAAGAGACAAATATATTAACCTTTGAGAAAATGTTCCTCATGTGAGAGTATGTATTCTGAAAGTATTCAGCAATGTCCTTATCAAATAATTTGACAAAAAATTTAAAAATCTCGATTCGATTATAGTCATACATAATGACACAATGTGCAAAATTTGGTTCAGTTATCTCTCAGACAGTTAGATTAGCTTATAAATGTTGTCTCATGCGTCTCCCCTTAACATCGTAAATCACAGCAGAGAAGAGGTTCTGAGAACAGCTGTACGTCGACGAGACGTCGGAGTCTGTGTAGAGCCCTGATCTGACGGTTCCTCGTGATTGGTCCTCCGCAGAGTAGACGGGAAGTAGTTCGCGTGGCAATTCTTCCCATGAAACTGAAGTTCCCAGCGCCGTGCAGCCTGGTCCCCACATTCTGACGAATCGCCTCCCCGCCCACAGCGACGCAGAAGCCGAACCGAGTGTTCGCCTTGGGCGCGGGACGCGAATGTGGACCCGTAATCCGCTTAGCTGTTTGTGACGTCGCGTTGTCCTCGGTAAGCCGGCAAACAGACTTGGAGAGGTCGTCGCCCCCCCCCCTCCCCCCACCCCCCGTGTAAGCCGAGCGCACCACCAATTACAGTTAACACGGGATCTGCCGCGTGCGTCACAAGCTGGTGGCCGTGGTGCTGAGTGGAGGCACTCAGACCGTGTAAAAGCACGCAGATGGGCCGCACGGCGAGGTTCCCGTAGAATAACGGGGGATCTGGGGCAGCGAAGGCAGAGGCGTGGCCGAAGATAGGCGACGGCGTATTACAAGGTGGGAACTGCTAGACTTGAGGGTACTTACTATCGGTAACGTTATTAGGTGGAGAATGCGCAAGTACAGCATTCCCATAATAACGTTCCTGGTATTTGATACGTTCAGTGCTGTTTGGAAAAAGTGAAACACCAAGACTGTGATAGCTTGTAACCTCCCCCTCACTTATCGATCTTAATGACAGTGAAAAATTAAACCGCGTGCACCTAATGGAAATTTGGGAAAAGCAATCGTCACCGAAGTTAATTTGTCAGTAAAGAGGGAGGAAAGGGTTACATCTAAATGAAAGGAAAAATGCAAATGAAATTGGTGAAAATTAATTTTGAGAAAAGGGTGAAATTAATAATGAAAGTAAATGTGCGGTCATTACGTTAACAATTAATTGGCGTTCATTAGATATTTGAGATTTGGGGAAAATTACGGTCGCCAGACCTATGGACAACTATATTAACTGAAAATGAAAGATTAATGCACATACAATTAGCACTAAAAGCGTGGCAACTGAAGGTTGACACGTGTTGAGTGAAAACTGAATGTTTGTCACAGGTAATTTATTTCGCTACACTCTGACTTCATTAGCAAAAGAATTAATAAAATCGGATAATTGAAAGTTAATTTAGTGACTGAAATTAATAGCGAACTTTGTTTCTCAAACACTACGAAATTCAATAAAATAAGGTTAGTCTTGGGCTACCTCAACAATCATTTCAAAAGCTACTTGAATCTACGCAATTTAGAAATAAGAGGTTTAACTTTGAATTTGAATTAAATGATTCTGAATAATTAACAATAGTAAAATTTAGTACGTACCAAGCCAAGTTGCAGTCACAGGTAACCTAAAATATGGTAACAAAACTCGCACTCTTAATTTCTGCTTGTGTAATCTAAACATCGTAGCCAGCTATGAATACCTCAACTGAACTTTGAAATTCAAGCAGTGAAATGGAATGAAATTACTTTAATGCTGCATTATGAATTTCAACGACACTCGGGTTCATTCCAGAAAAGGAAGGGACCCTGCTTGGTAATGCAATTGGGACAATGATCAACAAAGCTTAATGCTAAGTTGCTGTATTTTTGTGATGCAGCAGATTGAAAAGCTGAGGTCTGCCATACAGTTACAAAACTTTACGTTCTTTTAGTCTTCCTTGTTGGTTGATAGAAGATTTGTAGTCGTCGATCGGGGAGGTGGCGACAATCACTCATTGTCGGCCGTCGCTGTTGCAGAAGCGGGATGTTGGTGCGCCTTCTTCTCGACACGGTCACCAGGCGAAACAGGCTATTGATGTGTACCAGCTAATGCTTCCCGTCCGCAACACCGTGTCAGAAACTATCTTAGCAAGTCGAGCGCAATTACATGCTGCCGAACCCCGAAAGTACGGCAACTCGCGGGAGCGTCATATAACACACCCGCTCCACCGCCCTACTCCAGCCAGACCCTATCTGCCAGCGCTCCGTACGGCAGAGTTAACTCTACCAAAGATCCTAAACACTTTGGTTCTCTACAAGACCTATGGATGTAATCGTTCGATACCATAGCTTTCCCTAGGCAAGACCCAGTGTAAAAATACAAATGGTATTTACAAAACAAACCAATTATACATCGACATAAATGCATATATAAATATATATACCAATAGTAAAACAATTGCAATATATAAAGACACAGAAATGTAATATCTTCAGGTAACAAAATAAGGAAAAAAATTTATAGTAGAGTAGATGGAAATAGGAGGATATGCATTTCCAGCGTTACAAGCTGATCACAGGAAAATTGGTTCCCCTTGTGAGAGGTCCATGACTAAGGAATTTATTGCTAGCGCGCTCGAGCAGATGGAATTTCGATGGATTGCTTACGCGCTGCCTGCGATATGTAAGCTATAAAAGAATCTCAGACCAGAGGGCAGTGTTGGCTGCAGTAGGAGCAGTGCCAGTAGGAGTAAGTAGAAGCTAGCAGTCTGGGGTGTGGAGTTGGTGGGACCGGTCGTGGGGAGCGATGGCGGTGCCTGAGCGATGTAGTATAAGGTAAAAGCAGCCGCGCGCGTATGTAGTTTGTTCCAACTAAATTTGTACTATTGTTATATCAAGTCCCATGCAAATGTTTTAAAAAATTTTTTAATAATAATTTTTTTATGAAATTAACTTTTTGACAATCATTCATATGAATTTAAAGAATTTACTAATTTCTGCAATCCATAGTCATCCCGATTATCGTAAAGAAAAACCAGTTGTTTCCTTTTATACACAACAAATCTAGCGGCCAGCATTGCACTGGACTGTGCCACTAAAATTTCTTATAGGAGCAGATATATACGCATTATCCGGCGACTTCATTGAGGGAAGAATTTTCAATTCATTCAGAATGATCTTTCAGGGCCATGACGCAGAACTGCTGACGTCCAAATTCACCAGTTTAGATTCACAGTCAGTTAATTATTGAAAGGTTATATATGAGCCACATTTTTTTAATCGGAGATTAGTCACGTTATTATTGCGAGGGAACGGAATAATAAACTGTTGGAAGGTTACACTAAATGTGAATGATATAATTATTTTTTCTGTTGGGAGGTTACACACTGATTAGCGACACGACACTAGCATTACAGATCTGCACGTTAACTGCGGCTGTGGAAATTCAGTACTGAGTAGCGACACCACGTGCTGCAGTCAGAGCCACTAGACGTCGTGGCTTGGAATCAAAGAGCGCTGGAAAATGCCGCTGGGGAATACTCCGCAATACGGCTTGTAAGGGCGTCCACGAAGCATCTGATGTGGCTCCAGGAGGAACAGAATGAACAAGTTGTCGACCGACCACATCCCAGACATGTTCGATGGGCGACATGGGAGGCGAAAGGGCACGCCATAGAATCAGTGGTACCCCGGCTTGTAAGGGCGTCCACGAAGCATCAGACGTGGCTCCAGGAGGACCAGAACGAACAAGTTGTCGACCGACCACATACCAGACATGTTCGATGGGCGACATGGCAGGCGAATGGACACGCCATAGAAACAGTGGTACCCTGGCTTGTAAGGGCGTCTACGAAGCATCTGATGTGGCTCCAGGAGGACCAGAACGAACAAGTTGTCGACCGACCACATCCCAGACACGTTAGATGGGCGACATGGCAGGCGAAAGGGCACGCCATAGAATCAGTGGTACCCCGGCTTGTAAGGGCGTCCACGAAGCATCAGACGTGGCTCCAGGAGGACCAGAACGAACAAGTTGTCGACCGACCACATCCCAGACATGTTCGATGGGCGACATGGCAGGCGAATGGACACGCCATAGAAACAGTGGTACCCTGGCTTGTAAGGGCGTCCACGAAGCACGAGATGTGGCTCCAGGAGGACCAGAACGAACAAGTTGTCGACCGACCACATCCCAGACATGTTCGATGGGCGACATGACAGGCGAAAGGGCATGCCATAGAATCAGTGGTACCCCGGCTTGTAAGGGCGTCCACGAAGCATGAGATGTGGCTCCAGGAGGACCAGAACGAACAAGTTGTCGACCGACCACATCCCAGACATGTTCGATGGGCGACATGGCAGGCGAAAGGGCACGCCATAGAAACAGTGGTACCCCGGCTTGTAAGGGCGTCCACGAAGCATGAGATGTGGCTCCAGAAGGACCAGAACGAACAAGTTGTCGACCGACCACATCCCAGACATGTTCGATGGGCGACATGGCAGGCGAATGGACATGCCATAGAAACAGTGGTACCCCGGCTTGTAAGGGCGTCCACGAAGCATGAGATGTGGCTCCAGGAGGACCAGAACGAACAAGTTGTCGACCGACCACATCCCAGACATGTTCGATGGGCGACATGGCAGGCGAAAGGGCATGCCATAGAATCAGTGGTACCCCGGCTTGTAAGGGCGTCCACGAAGCATGAGATGTGGCTCCAGGAGGACCAGAACGAACAAGTTGTCGACCGACCACATCCCAGACATGTTCGATTGGCGACATGGCAGGCGAAAGGGCACGCCATAGAATCAGTGGTACTACGGCTTGTAAGGGCGTCCACGAAGCATGAGATGTGGCCCCAGGAGGACCAGAACGAACAAGTGGTCGACCGACCACATCCCAGACATGTTCGATGGGCGACATGGCAGGCGGAAGGGCACGCCATAGAATCAGTGGTACCCGTCGTTCTTCGAAGAAAGCTTGCACATTACTCCCCACATGCGACCGGGTGTCGGTCAACTGAAATATAGCATGTGGAACGAACGGCCTGCGACAGGGGCAGTACTCGGACCTCAAAACTAGACTGATGTAGCGGTGCAAACTTCCCGTCTCCTCTATATTTCTTTTGTTACGTAACCTTCCCTTCTACAATAACCTATGAAACCTTCCCTCAGGATTTGTATCTCCCTTTGAAATTAATTCTCTTTCTCAATCTTCGGATACAAACTTAAATGCTGCTTACTAGAAGTGATTTTCTGATTATTTCGACGAACCAGAGAATGTGTCGTAGTCGTGGCCCTCAATCGTTACCTGCAATAACCCGAAATTGTTCCTTACCTTCTTTATTGTTACTGGATCCCCATCTGACTGCTACATCGAACTGCGACATGAATATACTTACTCTGTTTTACCATACTCTATTAGCTGCTGGCGGGCTGTCATAATAAGTGGCTGTATTTATTACCAAAGCTGACGTTATTCCTTAATAGCATAGCTGGCGTTATTCTTTAATTAATTTGACTAAAATTACGTAATTCATAGTTAAACTTTTTCTTAACAACAATAAAATTTAGCCAAGTTTTACATTGATGGTTTTTGGGATGGATTATATTCAGTAATGCAATATAGCTGGCCAAAATTAATTATATTCCGAATGAATAGATTTTACAAACGTGCAAATGGGACTTACTTTTTACAGTGATCTTACAACTAGCATTGCGCAAACATACCTACAGTAGTCTTGAGTTTCTCAAAAAAATTATTCAATAATATTAGTTCCTCTTATGATAATAGTTACCTGTTGTCTCTGTACATCCGATTATAATGTCTTGTAAATCGTAGCTGGTGACTGGCAGGCACACCGCTCCTCTCAACCTCCCGCTTCAGACCTGCTACGGACTCGCTTCACGTCTCGCTTACTACTGACTTCCTACGAACGCTAAAGTGCGGTCTCTGCCGCCAACAATGTTTTCTGGTGCAGACAATCCCTGCTACCCTTTTTAAAATTCTATCAATATGTGGTCTCTCCTGCCAACAAGGCTTTGGTGCAGACATTCCCTGCTACCACTATTATTTCCAACATGACAAATATTAATTATTCCTACTTAATCCTACTGCAAAATACTAACGCGAATTCTTTACAGACGAATAGAAAAACTGGTGGAAGCGGACATCGGGGAAGATCAGTTTGGATTCCGTAGAAATGTTGGAACACGTGTGGCAATACTAACCTTACGACTTATCTTAGAAGAAAGACTAAGAAAAGGCAAACCTACGTTTCTAGCATTTGTAGACTTAGAGAAAGCTTTTGACAATGTTAACTGGAGTACTCTCTTTCAAATTCTGAAGGTGGCAGGGGTAAAATACAGGGAGCGAAAGGCTATGTACAATTTGTACAGAAACCAGATGGCAGTTATAAGAGTCGAGGGGCATGAAAGGGAAGCAGTGGTTGGGAAAGGAGTGAGACAGGGTTGTAGCCTCTCCCCGATGTTATTCAATCTGTGTATTGAGCAAGCAGTAAAGGAAACAAAAGAAAAATTCGTAGTAGGTATTAAAATTCATGGAGAAGAAGTAAAAACTTTGAGGTTCGCCGATGACATTGTAATTCTGTCAGAGACAGCAAAGGACTTGGAAGAGCAGTTGAACGGAATGGACAGTGTCTTGAAAGGAGGATATAAGATGAACATCAACAAAAGCAAAACGAGGATAATAGAATGTAGTCAATTTAAATCAGGTGATGCTGAGGGAATTAGATTAGGAAATGAGACACTTAAAGTAGTAAAGGTGTTTTGCTATTTAGGGAGTAAAATAACTGATGATGGTCGAAGTAGAGATGATATAAAATGTAGACTGGCAATGGGAAGGAAAGAGTTTCTGAAGAAGAGAAATTTGTTAACATCGAGTATAGAATTAAGTGTCAGGAAGTCGTTTCTGAAAGTATTCGTATGGGGTGTAGCCATGTATGGAAGTGAAACATGGACGATAACTAGTTTGGACAAGAAGAGAATAGAAGCTTTCGAAATGTGGTGCTACAGAAGAATGCTGAAGATAAGGTGGGTAGATCACGTAACTAATGAGGAGGTATTGAATAGAATTGGGGAGAAGAGAAGTTTGTGGCACAACTTGACTAGAAGAAGGGATCGGTTGGTAGGACATGTTCTGAGGCATCAAGGGATCACAAATTTAGCATTGGAGGGCAGCATGGAGGGTAAAAATCGTAGAGGGAGACCAAGAGATGAATATACTAAGCAGATTCAGAAGGATGTAGGTTGCAGTAGGTACTGGGAGATGAAGAAGCTTGCACAGGATAGAGTAGCATGGAGAGCTGCATCAAACCAGTCTCAGGACTGAAGACCACAACAACAACAACAATCCTATTAATAAAATATAAACATCTGTAATAAATTGTGGTTTGACAATAGACAATAGAGATTTACACGTCTTACAGCGATAACTGTTCAGGTTGCCCTCCAGACGTAGGAGTCACAATCGCGCGTTATAGACAATTACGCTCCTGCTGCTCAACAGAACGGCCCACCCGACAGTGCTTATCACGGCGTTGTCGAAAACACTACACTTTACCCCACACCACGCCACTGTCGCCCTTCACGTGCTCAGTGCTGTCTGCGGCGCTGGTGGGTTCTGGTCAGTGGAAGCCGACGAAATCGTGTGGTTTCCACCAGCCCAGCCTATAGAGGGCGTCGAATCGTCAGCACAAGCATGCCACACCCGTTTCAGTGCTCCAACGTCGCGCCAGCACTGTGGATCAAGCGGACAAGACGGCGGCCATCTCGTGGTGTGGGCTCACTGCGTCGTCCACTATCCTGTCAGCGCTGTATGCGACCATCTTCTCTTCACTGGTTCCACGTAGCCCTCACTGTTGAAACAGCCTACCTTCGCCAATCCGCAGTGTCACGGAACGACAGACGTGCATCCCAGAGACAAATCCTCTGCCCCGTTCGAGCGCACTCAACATGCCGATAATCGTCCTGTGATGTCGGCAGGGCATAATAGCACTTAGCTACGCGTTTCCACTTCATATGGATCCTCCGCACCGACTGACCATTGGGTAACACTGACCTACTCGGTCACAGTAAAGAGGGCGTTGTTGGGGGTATGTACACTCCACATCTCTGACATTTACAGTCACTTGTTATGGTTCCACTGTTCTACACACCATCCTATTGTGTCGTATTAGAGACCAGTACTTCTGAGTGTTGAATTTTTTACAAACAATAATGTACGTGTATAACGTTTGGGACACGAACCTGAGACCTTCGCCTTTCGTGGTCTCCAACTCCGGGACTGAGCGATCCAAGCACGTACATGGATAGCTCAGTCAGTAAAACACGTGCCCGTGAAAGACAAGGGTCACAGTATCGTATCCCAGTCCAGCATACACCGTTAATCTCCCACGAATTTTCAAATCAGTGCGCACTTCGCAACAGGGTGAAAATTCATTCAGAAAACGTTACAGAGCACATGAGAACAGAATCTACTGCAATTTACAGTAGAAGCAGCTACACGGTACAAGCGGAATGCTTCGCTGTTGGTAGGTAGCTATTTGTGGCACCCTCACGCCGAAACGTTTTCCTCCCTGCCAGAAGTGGCACGCAAAGCAGACTGATTCACCGGAGATGTGCCACATGTTGACTTAACGTGCGAGGTGGTCTGATGACATTTACATAACCTAGTAACTACAGACTCACCCTCATACTAAATGAAAGCTGTAAAACCCCTGAATGCCTCCTGGCGACCATTATCAAAGCCTTGTTACGTCTAGGGCTAGTCCCCAATTAGCAATCACTTTTCCCAGCCCATTTTTCTCACTCCCATTCTCAGATGTAGTGGTCCAGCCGCAGTAGCTCTCATCCCTCCACGCTCTTCTCCCATCCTTATGGTAATTACTGCAAGTTGACCAGTATCATCATCAGTATCACAGCAACAGCCACGTCATCACAATGTGTAATTTTTTCAGTAATTATACTCTACATTGTATTTAAATTCCATTACTTTATTCATAAACTATGTAATTTTTTCAAATATCACTGGGGCGAACCACAACCATATCGCTGATGGCATCTCATGATGCCTGCTACGGCAAGAAAGGAGGAATGAATTGATTGTTGGTGTTAATAACGATCATCCTACTTTACCTTCTCTGCATTACAGCAGACGACGTGTCACTGAGAACATTTGTTCTGTGCATGCAGTACACGTGCGGCGCCTAGTTGTTTCCACTGCAGTGTGTAGAAAACGAAGGTTCTGTTGTACTTCACTAACCCGCTATCTTCAAGCTGATGTCCCCAGCGCAGAAAACAGCACGCAAGTCGTAGGTTCTATACCTTGAGGCTGAAACTGACTTATAGCGAGGTTCTGTTCTGAAATAATGTATCACTTCTTTGTGATGCCACTCGCGTATTTTAATATAGCCACACGATAAGACTACATGATCTTAATACAACACCATCTGATACAGCAAAGTACGTGACCAAACACAATGTTTACGAAAACGTATCTTTACACTATTTGTGGCTTGTGTCTCCGCCTCATGACTACCGCAGTGAATCTTTTAGTACTGAATACTGGCAAACACATCTTGCCACAGACAACATGACTGTACATCTCGACTGCCTAATCCAAACTGACGAACAGGAACTTAAATAAAAATTTAAAAAAAATACATCCTACGACAGACAACATGTCTGTTCGTCTCGACTGCCTAATCCAGAGTGATGAACAGCCCGAAACACCTCGCGCGCCATACCAGAAAAGTCGTGACCCGAACGCTTCTGAAGTGCTTCGTCTGCAATTTCGTCAGTCTTTTGTTTTTGAAAAAAATGGTTCAAATCGCTCTGAGCACTACATGATTTAATATCTGAGGTCATCAGTCCCCTAGAACATAGAACTACTTAAACCTAACCTAAGGACAGCACACACATCCATGCCCGAGGCAGGATTCTAACCTGCGACCGTAGCGGTCGCGCGATTCCGGACTGTAGCGCCTAGAACCACTCGGCCACCGTGGCCGGCTTTGTTTTTGATTTAAATTGTTTTTAATAATTCTAAAATGACTGACTGATAGTCAGCTGTTGAGAGATATTTATATTAAAAAGTGAAGTCATTCCAATGAGTAGTTTAACTAATAATAATGAATATACTTTAACGTTTTGATGCCCTTGCCTCGAACACAGCAACCAATCACAGAGCAGTGGCATTATGCAAGCGGTCTTCCTCACGGGAATGGTACCGAATCTAACATCTGTCACAGGTACCTCACACCCCATTTCGTCATCTACATGCTTCTTGCATCTCCACTGCTCTGGGAACAGCTTCTTGGAGCCTAATATCATGGCTGACTAAGCCAGAAATGTTACACCAATGCCTCCCGCATTTGTGGAAAAACCACTAAAGCAATTGCTGTGCTTGCTGTGGTATGTGTTGTTGTTGTGGTCTTCAGTCCTGAGACTGGTTTGATGCAGCTCTCCATGCTACTCTATCCTGTGCAAGCCTCTTCATCTCCCAGTACCTACTACAACCTACATCCTTCTGAATCTGCTTAGTGTATTCATCTCTTGGTCTCCCTCTACGATTTTTACCCTCCACGCTGCCCTCCAATACTAAATTGGTGATCCCTTGATGCCTCAGAACATGTCCTACCAACCCATCCCTTCTTCTGGTCAAGTTGTGCCACAAACTTCTCTTCTCCCAATCCTATTCAATACTTCCTCATTAGTTATGTGGTCTACCCATCTAATCTTCAGCATTCTTCTGTAGCACCACATTTCGAAAGCTTCTATTCTCTTCTTGTCCAAACTATTTATCGTCCATGTTTCACTTCCATACATGGCCACACTCCATACAAATACTTTCAGAAATGACTTCCTGACACTTAAATCTATACTCGATGTTAACAAATTCCTCTTCTTCAGAAACGCTTTCCTTGCCATTGCCTCTCTACTTCGACCATCATCAGTTATTTTGCTCCCCAAATAGCAGAACTCCTTTACTACTTTAAGTGTCTCATTTCCTAATCTAATTCCCTCAGCATCACCCGACTTAATTCGACTACATTCCATTATCCTCGTTTTGCTTTTGTTGACGTTCATCTTATATCCTCCTTTCAAGACACTGTCCATTCCATTCAACTGCTCTTCCAAGTCCTTTGCTGTCTCTGACAGAATTACAATGTATGTGGTATATATAAACAATATATACACAGATATACCTAGAATAATGCTACAATTTAATATGATTGAAATACTTTACGTAACAAGGTCACATCAGATATTTACATTCATAAGGTCACAAAATAACTAAAGAAAATTTAAAAGAAATAAACCAAAGGAAATGCATAGAATCTTATAACGCTTCCTACGGCATATCCCATTAGTATGGGAATCTATTAGATGAATATCACAGGGGACCAAGCTACACTAGTCTCAAGACACTCCACTCCCTGCACGAACCGAACTCACCGCTTGTCTCGCGAAATAAGCACACGTAGAAGTTCAGTATCAGTTTGAAGAACGGTAGAACATGAAATGGAAACTAATTTGTAGCAACTGTACCAGCGTATTGGTGGTAGTGAGATAGTGGTAACAGTCGTTATGACGCTGTATGTAATATTAGAGCTTTGATTTTTGGTGCTAGAATTGGTAAATGGTAGCACTGAGTTACGAAGAGTGTGCCCTGTCGAAATGTGCCTACGGTATATTATGGACGGTACGGAATGGAGGCATGGAAGGACATATTACTACAGGCGAAGCGGAAAACTGGGACTGAAGGCACTAGGAGCCAATGGGATTTTGGTCTTCAAGTTTATGGTGTGCTGTACAGTTACTTCGTGGAACGGCTGTAGTAAAAAAATGGCTCTGAGCACTATGGGACTCAACTACTGTGGTCATCAGTCCCCTAGAACTTAGAACTACTTAAACCTAACTAACCTAAGGACATCACACACATCCATGTCAGAGGCAGGATTCGAACCTGCGACCGTAGCAGTCGCACGGTTCCGGACTGCGCGCCTAGAACCGCGAGACCACCGCGGCCGGCGGCTGTAGTAAGTCGAGGGAACATTTCTGTTCATGATTCGTAATGTGTCTACACCATGAGACGCTTACTATGCTTACAACGATATGCAGAGGTAGTCTATGGCGAGTCAGTCACAACCAGCAGTTCTGTCTCAGAGTCTGGCAAGATTAATAAATGTAGGGTGGAGTCGTGCCGCAAGGCTCACAGTAAATACCGCCCCATCCCATTCACCCCTACTATACGACTACCCTTCCGACATCATCAAAGGTTGAAGGTGTTGAAGTTAGCGCTGCAATAGTTCGGCCTACTGTGCCACAAAACCGCACAATTAGATAAACATTTGTGTTGTGAGCTGGTCGTGCAAGACGCGCAGTATTATCACGTTATAACTATCCTAATGACGTGGTTGGCCATTACCATACAGATGGACCCCAAATTTTTATGAATCCCAGAAACGCAGAGGTATTGTTTCAGGTAAGAAATACAGGCACGGGCGTACGATTTTACAACGTGATACTGCCCGAAGAGAAACCACTTGCTTCACGATGTCGGTCAGTTTCCTTAGTATGAACAAGGATGCAATGAACCAGGTGTGCATCAAGGGCGAGAATTACCCTTCATTCTAATCGGTGACTCTTCTGTGTCCAGGTACCAACCCCAATATTTCTGAGCAATCGCACGTTTGGAAGACAACATATTCGCCAAACCATACTGTATCATTACGAATTTAGTTCACAATTACAATACATTATAGCAGGCTGCATTTATGCGGCTATTGATGTCTGATTTCTCATCTACGTCGGCACAAAAAGTCTTACAGATCAACCTTTAGTATGTGGCCGAGTCATTAATTCTGATTGTAGTATTTTGGTTGTAGCTCACTATGTTTTTGACTTCTGAAGTGTCGTGGGGTGTATTATCGAATTTACTCTTGATATATGCTGACCATATTCACCGCAAATTACACGACCTATTTTTAGCCTGTTTTTACTCTGGGTTAATAACAAGAAATCATCAACATACGCAATTACTGCCAAAAAGTTTTGCTTTAAGCTATTCAAAATGGATGTAGGTTAATTCAGGAAATATTCGCCCAAAGGCTGACCTCTTACGCCGGTCTCTGGGGATTATTTTAGTCACATATCTGTTGGGACTAGACGGAGTAATCTCTTTATGCGCACAGTAGCGTGCACCTCTCAGCCAACGAAATTTTCATCCGCACAAATGAAGAGAACTTCTAAAGGGGGTTGTAGGCACCAAATATAACTTATAATTCATAATAGCTACGACATATTGCGCCTCTGAATCCTGCAGCAACTCCAGCACGTGTTCAGTGGCATCCTTAGTAGATTTCCTCTTCATGAAGGTATTATGAACGTCCTCTATTGCAGTTGCGCTTCTCTGAATACAAGGCTTCTTATTTACTACTTTTCGAAAGTTTTGCCATGTGCATTTAGTAGGCAGACGGATTTATAAGATTTTACCTTGGGATAAGTCACCCACTGAATGACCAGCTTAAATTGGGAACAACGGCTGGACATAATGGTTTAATATTTGGGCAGGAATGTCAACAAGACTTTGCTCCTTATTAGTTTTCAATGTGCTAGGGATCTCCCGATTCTCTTTGTCATCAATCGGATTGACAGCGCAGTTGTTCTTATCGACGAATAATGTAAGACATCATTGCCTGTGTCAGTTTTATAGGTTACTCACGGACCATACACAAGAACCTCAAGAAGGGAATGACACACATCGAGGTGGGAGACCAGACCCCAGTGAGACTTCCGCGCGCGATTTGTCTGTCGCACACGAGGAATATCGACAGCTGTGGCCCTAATTCGCACGTCATTGACCGGTGCCTGCGAATGAGACCAGGCAACACCGACTCAAAGGAAGGCCCCGGCGCTTGTTGGTGACGTCACGTCAGCTAGGCACGGCGAACGCCAGGTCTGTTACAGGCAGAAAATCCTGGGCGTGCTTATCACTATAAATCTCTTATTTTAGGACACAACGTTTGATATTGTTTTGGAGTCTGCAGTTTTATTTAGATGAAAGATTTTCATACTATCGTAAAGCCACAAATGAAGATCATAGTTCTGTATTACTGAATCCTGTCGAAACAAACGTAGATCAATATGAGAAGACGCTTTGCCTCATTGCAAGCCTCGGAAATTTTACATTCAAGTAACTATATTTACTTGATCCATTTTGCTATCGAAACTTACCCCAACCACCTTGCAAGAAAATCGTTTCATTTATTTATTTATTTATTTTCGTTTGACATCGTCACTGGAAATGTGAACTAATTTACATGTGTAAATGTCCAACTGTTGCCAGTCATTAGATTACAGTCGTTTTCAACGAAAGGAATTCTAAACAGGAAACAAAATAGCTTCCTACATCGAAAATATTCCTGAGCTTAAACTTTTTTAAACATTAACATTAGAAAAGATAAATATTCCCCTCTTGTAACTGAAAGGAGAAACTTTATCAGATAAAAAAATTTATTTGATAAAACAGGTATCTCTCTTTTGCCTCTTCTTCTGTCCCCCACTCCCTCCCCCAACGTGTACAATTGCAAGATATTTCATTAACATTCAGTGCACCTCACCCCATAGTCAACCAAGATATCTAAAGAAGAGCACCAATATGTTTACAGCTTCTTGTAAAAGGAACCCAGTACAAACGTAACTTCCTCAGATTTACAAATAAGGTAAAGAAACACGAATTCTGTTGCTGCTCGACCATGAAGCTGTTTCTGTATGTCAATCCTTAAAACAGGTGGAAATTTAAGTTCAGAAGTACACTATTTGTTAAGGAGTGTAATGAATTGCACAATTAATTGATTGCAGAAATCTCTCAGAACAATGTGTGTTGGTCAACTACCGCTAATAGTTTAACATTTCCCTGTGTCAGGGAGGGAGACACCACCATATGAGTATGCCTGCAGCAGACCTGGCGTTCGCCGTGCCTAGCTGACGTGACGTCACGAACAAGCGCCGAGGCCTTCCTTTGAGTCGGTGTTGGCCAGTCCGACGCACAAAGTAGCAGACTTGTGGTCGGTCGTCCTCCGATTTAAGTCTGTGTACTGGCTGCTTTGGAGAGGCAGTTGAACTGATCAAATGGAGGCGCTCGGCGCTTTGTTGAACCGCACCGACCGGAGATTCTTTTTCCCTGGCGGTGCACAGATGAGTTCCAAGGAAGTTGCGACCTGTCAGTTAGTGACCTGGATTCGACCAGCTGAGCACTATACATACTTGCGGCACTAGACGCAGCATGCAATTATCTTGTTTTCTCAACGAGTTGCGTTTGTTCTCGGTGAGCGTCGGTTTTGGCATTGTTCGAAGGTTTCTGTCTCTTCATCGAAGTACTTTGCTTTCTGGTGTCTTGGTTAAATACACCTTGTATTATCTGACCGTAGTGTGTAGTCGCTTAAGATAAACGTTTTGCATCTGTAGTTGGAACCATGCATTGTGAGGCGTCGTGTTCCTGTGCAAGAATTTAAGTGTCAGGTTAAGCCTACCGAATAATAACTATCATGATTTGTGTGACTTCTAACGTTTTTTCTGCTTATTTGTGTGAAGTGTCCATCCGGTAGCAACTTTTATTTTATTTCTATGTTTAACTGCCTTGTAAATTACATCACGGGCGCGATCGTTACACCCTGTGATACGTCCTTTTGTGTATACTACGTGCAATTCTTTCTATAGTGTCTTGTTCTGTTATTTAGCGTAAATTGCCAATCTTCCCACCATACAGGTATCTTAATAAATCGTTTTGCATTTTTTTATCTTCTGATGACTTCACTAGTCGATTAGCGATAGCATCATCTGCAAGAAACCTAAGACAGCTGTTCATATAGTCTCCTAAATCGTTTGTATAGATAAGGAATAGCAGAGAGTGTATAACATTGCCTTGGGGTACGGCAAAAATCACTTATGTTTTACTCGATGGCTGATCGTCAGTTACTACGAATTGTGACCCCTCTGACAGGAAATGACGAATCCAGTCTCGTAACTGAGACGATGTCTATAAGCACACAATTTGATTATAAGCTGCTTGTATGGTACAGTGTGAAAATCCTTCTGTAAATCTAGAAATACGGAATACATTTGAAATCGTTTGTCAGTAGCACACAACATTTCGCGTGAGTAAAGAGCTAGTTGTGTTTCACAAGGACGATGTTTTCTAAGTCAGTGTTGACTGTTTGTGAATACACCGCTCTCTTCATTGTAATTCATAATGTCTAACACAATATATGTTCCAAAATCCTTCTACATATCGCCGTTAGTCATATGGGCTTCTAATTTAGTGGATTACTCCTATTTCTTGTCGATCGAATTTAAATTATGCTCATGTACCGTTTTCTTCTTTCTTCGAATTTCGTTGTACAGAAAGTAATTAAATACTAAGACATGCAAAATTATTCAAAAATAGTAATTTTCGCCGTAATACTTTCATTAACAAATCAATGAAAACAGCAAGCATTCTTCAAATGAGTATTCCGTTCTTTGGAGAGCAGACTACAGAATCCTCTTACTCTCTTGCATCGCTTTCCTTGGTAGAACGGAATTCTGGGTAGCCTATGTCATAGGACGAATTCGCAGAACAGCAAACTCATTTAATGAAAGCTGCTGCCTAAACAACCACACTCGATTTTTCAGATGTTATACGGGAAAACGCAGTTCGTTGGGATTCAGAGGGAGTCTTTCTTCGATCAACTTCGTTGTGAACAACGGGTATGAGATAAATCCTGTGGAAGCAGGTGCCTAAATTGATGCAGAAAAAGGAATGTATTTTCCATCGAAGCAGTTTCTCTATTCAGCAAGTCGGGAACATTTTAACCTACCTGTCAATGTATACATGGTACAGGTGGCAAAGTTGAGTGCCTTTGGGAGGGATAATTTTTACAGCGCAGGCGCAAGCTTTGTTTCATGTACTAAGATTTCATCGCAAAGTGGCTGATGATTCTACCCTCCCAAGGAATCAATAATGCACGGAAATATACAAGCACTGGATGGTAGCCGGAACGCCAGTGTGGTAGCCGTGTGCCTTAGCAGCTGCGATACGCTCGCTTGGTCGACATGACTAACATTATAGGTATAGGAGGTAAGCACACAACGTCAACATCGTTTTTCGTCCACTAGGGGTCGTCACAAGAAAAGACGCTAGCCAGGTACTCAGGGCAGGTCGCTCTAAAACATACCCAAGACTAATCAAAAGCCGGTTCAAAATGGTTCAAATGGCTCTGAGCACTATTGGACTCAACTGCTGTGGTCATAAGTCCCCTAGAACTAAGAACTACTTAAACCTAACTAACCTAAGGACAGCACACAACACCCAGCCATCACGAGGCAGAGAAAATCCCTGACCCCGCCGGGAATCGAACCCGGGAACCCGGGCGTGGGAAGCGAGAACGCTACCGCACGACCACGAGACGCGGGCTCAAAAGCCGGCCGCAGTGACCGAGCGGTTGTAGGCCAGTCCGGAACCACGCGGCAGCTACGGTCGCAGGTTCGAATCCTGCTTCCGGCATGGATGTGTGTAATGTCGTTAGTTTAGTTACGTTTAAGTAGTTCTAGGTTTAGGGGAGTGATGACTATTCTGAGCACTATGGGACTTAACTTCTGAGGTCATCAGTCCCCTAGTACTTAGAACTACTTAAACCTAACTAACGTAAGGACATCACACACTTCCATGCCCGAGGAAGGATTCGAACCTGCGACCGTAGCGGTCACGCGGTTCTAGACTGTAGCGCCTAGAAGCGCTCGGCCACAACGGCCGGCTTATAGGACTGATGACCTCAGCGGTTGAGTCCCATAGTGCTTAGAGCCATTTTAAGCATTTGAACTAATCAAAATCCGTGATTAACAGGTGTGATGATCCCCGTGTGCGTTTTCGCTCCATGCTATCTCAGACCCGGGATACGCTGTTGCATAAAGTTAAAAATACACCTTTAACTAGTCATCGCAAACGAGCGGCTTACGCATGAAAAATATTTACGGATCAGAACTGGTCTCGACTGCAGTGTACCGTTAATCGGGTCTGTAGCCCGCAGAGTCCGTACTTGGATAGAGTTCTGACCGCAACTTTTTCCGCCTGAACCAAGTTCCGTCGCTTTCGTTACGTGGGGCAATATTCCGGGCCGGAAACTTGCCGGCGCGCCTTTAATTAGCGGTATCTGTTATTGGTGGGCCTTGTCGGCAAGTTTCGACAGCTGGTGTACAGCGGGGCGCAGCCCGCAACCGCCACTAATTATTTGCGCAGCAGCCGTCGCAACAAACACGGCACTCCCTGCCGGGCGCCGGCGTACGAGGCCTGTAACAGGCGCCGCGCGCTCTCCCCGCGGCAGGGGCCAGCAAACCCACCCACCACCACCAGGTCCCCCACCTCTTCTCGCCGCAACACGCTTCTGCACATCACATTGACGTCAGACCAGTTCCATAACATAGTGGTTTCCTGCGAGTTACGGAAAAGGCACGAAAGGAGCAGCAGTAGCTCGAGGAGAATATGAGGAATTTTCTCAGACGTTTACACTACTGGCCATTAAAATTGCTACACCAAGAAGAATTGCAGATGATAAACGGGTATTCATTGGACAAATCTGTTATACTAGAACTGACATGTGACTACATTTTCACGCTATTTGGGTGCTTCGGCCGTATTGGTCGAGCGGTTCTAGGCGCTACAGTCTGGAACAGAGCGACCGCTACGGCCACAGATTCGAATCCTGCCCCGTGCATGGATGTGTGTGATGTCTTCAAATGGCTCTGAGCTCTATGGGACTTAACTTCTCAGTTCATCAGTCCCCTATAACTTAGAACTACTTAAACCTAACTAACCTAAGGACATCACACGCATCCATCCCCGAGCCAGAATTCGAAACTGCGACCGTAGCGGTCGCGCGGTTCCAGACTATAGCGCCTAGAACCGCTCGGCCAGCCCGGCCGGAGTGATGTCCTTAGGTTAGCTAGGTTTAAGTAGTTCTAAGTTCTAGGGGACTGATGACCTCAGATGTCAAGTCCCATAGTGCTCAGAGCCCATTTGAACCAATTTGGGTGCATAGATCCTGAGAAATCAGTACCCAGAACAACCACCTCTGGCCGTAATAACGGCCTTGATACGCCTGGCCATTGAGTCAAACAGAGCTTGGATGGCGTGTACAGGTTCAGCTGCCCATACAGCTTCAATACGATACCACAGTTCATCATGAGTAGTGACTGGCGTATTCTGACGAGCCATTTGCTCGGCCACCATTGACCAGACGTTTTCAGTTGGTGAGAGATCTGGAGAATGTGCTGACCAGGTCAGCAGTCGAACATTTTCTGTACATAGAAAGGCCCGTACAGGACCTGCAATATGCGGTCGTGCATTATCCTGCTGAAATGTAGGATTTCCAGGAATCGAATGAACGGTATAGCCACGGGTCGTAACTCATCTGAAATGTTACGTCCACTGTTCAAAGTGCCGTCAATGCGAACAAGAGGTGACCGAGACGTGTAACCAATGACACCCCATACCATCACGCCAGGTGATACGCCAGTATGACGATGACGATTACACGCTTCCAATGTGGGTTCACCGCGATGTCGCCAAACACGGATGCTACCATCATGATGCTGTAAACAGAACCTGGATTTATTCGGAAAAACGACGTTTTGCCATTCGTGCACCCAGGTTCGTCGTTGAGTACACCATCGCTGGCGCTCCTGTCTCTGATGCAGCGTCAAGGGTAACCGCAGCCATGGTCTCCGAGCTGATAGTCCATGCTGCTCCAAACGTCGTCGAACTGTTGGCACAGATGCTTGTTGTCTTGCGAAAGTCCCCATCTCTTGACTCTGGGATCGAGACCTGGCTGCACGATCCGTTACAGCCATGCGGATAAGATGCCTGTCATCTCGACTGCTAGTGAAACGAGGCCGTTGGGATCCAGCACGGCGTTCCGTATTACCCTCCTGAACCCATCGATTCCATACTGTGCTAACAATCATTGGATCTCGACCAATGCGAGCAGCAAAGTCGCGATACGATAAACAGTAATCGCGTTTGGCTACAATCCGACCTTTATCAAAGTCGGAAACGTGATTGAACGTACTTTTCCTCCTTACACGAGGCATCACAAGAACGTTTCACCATGCAACGGCGGTCTACTGCTGTTTGCGTATGAGAAATCGGTTGGAAACTTTCCTCATGTCAGCACGTTGTAGGTGTCGCCACCGGCGCCAACCGTGTGTGAATCCTCGGAAAAGCTACTCGTTTGCATATCACAGCATCTTCTTTCTCTCGGTTAAATTTCGCGTCTGTAGCATGTCATCTTCGTAGTGTAGCAATTTTAATTGCCAGTTGTGTAGCAGGTTCTTTTAACAAAATATCCTACACAGAAAACTCGAACCGAGAGATGCTCATGCAGATACAATTGTCGTCGGCGTAGTCGGGGCGGGGGGTTATCTTCCTCCGCCAAAGAAAACATTTTAAGCACTCTTTTTGTAATGCGAATATTTCCTAATTTTCTTGACAACAAAGTAGTTTGAAAACTGCGAGCCTCGAAAATGGCCATAAGTGCTAGATAATCACAAGCTGTGTTATGCAAACTATACTTCTCAAATTCCTTGCCTGAGGGATAGACCACTTGGATTGGATTGTGGCCTTACCGGCAGCAGGAAAGTTGCCTACCCGACACACCGTCACAGCGAGGAAGTACTTGCTGCCAAAAACAAATGTGACACAGTTCGTGAGTCCACAGGTAGGGAAGGAAGAAAAGACCTCAAGCTAAATAAAGCATGGCAGGGAGAGAACAAATAAATTACAGAAAGACAGACATTTCCTGAAAGCTGGTGGAAATGGACATAAGTAAGTGTCCTCACACATACAGTCACAGTTTATAGACCTGCGTCCCTGGTTGCCCCATAAAATGAGAGTAAAGTTCGAAATTATATCTCGTAAGTTAGAACGCTGTCAAACTTGTGTTTGTTCATATAACACTTCGTAAATGAAATGCACAATTCATGCATTTTTTGGTTGAGTGATTTTTCAAAAGAAATCTTCGTATGAATTGAAATTGTTTCGATGTTATGCAAAATGGTTCAAATGGCTCTGGGCACTATGGGACTTAGCAGCTGAGGTCATCAGTCCCCTAGAAATTAGAACTGCTTGAACCTAACTAACCTAAGGACATCACACACATCCATTCCCGAGGCAGGATTCGAACCTGCGACCACCGCTCTGCCACCGTGGCCGGCGGATGTTATGCAATAGCAGTGTACTAAGCAATAATATAAACAAAGAAACTTAAGAATAGCTTTTTCTTATCACTTAAGCAACGAATGGCAGTGTTATCATAAAATATACTGTACCTGGAATAGTGCTATAAACACACTACATTAATTATTCGTATCATTTACGACCCACTTATTTTCGAATAATGCGAAACTGAATCCTTGGCGATCCAGTACTGTGAACTTGGAGGCAGAATCTAGACAGATAGTAGCCTACATAGTCAACAAAAAAATTTCCCGAAAGTGTGTATATTTCCCTTTTATTTTGCCCCCTCTCTCTTCGCATTAACTGAGATGTCAACAATAAAAATTTGGGAAATCACTACAAACTTCTTCGCCTACCACGGAACGGACACCTGAACTGGAGATGAAGAACAGAGAGAAATGTTCTCGCAGAGCCATTTTGGTGGAGCGAGATCAAATACTCATTCAACATCAGAGCACTAACGATGGGACATTGGTAGACTTGTACAACACACAAAAAACCTATTTTCTAAGTACTCTGCCTCCTTTTCTTCAACAACTACTTACGACGAAGGATTTGTCATCTAGGAGATTCAGCCAGGGAATAGCGGGTCGTTTGGACTAAAGGTAAAGTGCTTGCCTTCAGACCGAGACGTCGCGGGATCGAATCTCAGTCGGACCACGCACATTTTCGATCTGCCTACAATCCAGTCTTCACCTCACAAAGATCCGAGCAGTTGCCAGAAATGACAGGTTGTTCGGATTCCACTTCACATTATTGGACCCCATTCTTCGGTTCAAAAAAACGGTTCAAATGGCTCTGAGCACTATGGGACTCAACGTCTGAGGTCATCAGTCCCCTAGAACATATAACTACTTAAACCTAACCAACCTAAGGACATCACACACATCCATGCCCGAGGCTGGATTCGAACCTGTGACCGTAGCGCCTAGAACCGCTCAGCCACCCCGGCCGGCATTCTTCGGTTCGATAACCGGGTTAGCTAAGGGATACACATGTGATAAAGGGGACTTCATAGATTAGCAACAGGTCATTGAGTCACAAAAAATCCAAGAAAAGACAAGCGGTGCAACGTCCATGAACAGCGACTATTCGTTATTCTTAAATTGCAGCATTAGCTACTGTCCGCCATTTATCACCAAGCTCTGTGCAGAAAATACCACACAGTCATACACACGTCTGCAAGGGTAGATTACATGTATGAGTTCAGAGTTGATGAAAGACTGACTCTAGCATCCTGGAATATCGTTGGCTCGTAACCTGAATTACAAGATGTAATTTAATTTCGAGAATAAGTGTCGTATTTCTTACGACACCTTAATTTAGCTCGTAATTTTCTGATTCACTTGATACCAGAAAAAATAAATGCATTGATTCCATGCTATGAGCGTCCTCGAGTTGTAGTTGACTGAATTTAAACACTACTATTGTTAGTCGCCGAGCAGTGCGCACGAAAATGTCTCTTAAAATACGGAAATAATTCGAAAATATAATATCAAGATTAAAGCTACTTTCTCAGTCCTAGTTTGGTGGCTGTAATTTTAGGTATTACAATATCTCAGTTAACAGTTACTTTTTAAACAAGAATACAGACAATAAACTTTCACTTTGATTACTCTCCAGTGCATCAGACTCTGTTTGGCAACTTACAGAGAATGGTAAATAATACAACCATCGTAGAGCCGATTCACCGAATTCATCAGTATATCTGGAAAAGATGTGATAACGCTAGGACCTTTTGAAATCTTCGCCTCAGTTCGTCGAATATTTCTGATAAATTACTTAAAGTAAGATTTATTCCTTCATCTAGTTATGTCTTTATTTGCCTTGTAGCGCTGCTCTAATTTCTCATTTACATCTAAGAGCCACTATGATGTTGTGGATTGATAGCTGCTATATTTGGTAACGCATTAATTTTATACCACAATGGGCATCTAAGCAGTCACTTATCACAAGTCTGCAACGCTTCATGTGATAGATTGGTTAACGTGAAATAATACTGCCGTCCAAATAAAATGCTGTATTCTAATATTTATGGCAGAATAATGTCACAGTTGTCTTAATAACGATCATTATTACCACACGTGCGAAAATACACAAAGAGTAACAGTATTAGAATAATAATCAGATTTCGTAGATACACGAAAAGCTTAACCATCCAATACCGTAACCGCCATTTTTTGAGTGTTGCTGTATTCTTGGTAATCGGTAGCATGTCCCTAGATTTGTTTCAGGTGCCAACTCATGGAGAAATATGTTTCAGACATTCACAGTTAGATGGCCCACGGTCTTTGTGCCAAGTTGTGCTTCCCTCTGTACTTCCAAGTGCCATGGAGAAGGTCTTCAGTAATCAGTTAAAGCACAGTTTTTGTTATAATCAGACGGCATATAACCTTCCATTTTTATCAATAAAGTGCCAGTGTATTGGAAGAAATAACGTGAATTTCAAAAATAGTAAAGAAATTTAGAGAAGGGGACAGACAAAGCTACATGTGTCCGAAAAATATTAAGAAGAGCCAATTCTTCCTCAATAGCACAGGTGTTATGCAATAAAATTTGCGACCTCTGATCTCAAGAATGGAATCCTGTGAGACACAAAAGTAAAGACTGAAGTTTATTTCTTGAATTTAATTTTGTAATTCTCTTGAAAAATTTAAAAGATATGTGGAATGGCTTTTGTTGATTACAGTTTCACTATTTCAAACATAACTAGTGTTTTTCCGTAGTTGAATTATCACAAATGAAAATTAGTGTCCTATTATTAATGTCACTTGAAACAAAAACTTTGTTTTTGAACTTACAACCAGTCATTTCCCTTGTGTGGAACTTGGAACGTCTTTAATAAATTATTTATTTTCTGTGTCATTGCTCCCTCTAAAGCATGACTTTGTGGTGTCAGACTACCTTCTCAGTTTTGTGGATACAATGAAGTTATGTACTAAAAGACATTCCTTAATTCTCCTTCAAATGTGATATTTCGCATTTAGAACGTTCGGTTTCCCCAATTCATATGTCTCTCTTTGCCACCATGTTAATCTTCTGTAAAAATACTATGTAATTACATAGATTGCATACTTTTTTTTCATTTTACACAAAACAATTGGTTTGTCGGAAGAACAAAGTTAGTTACTTTCTGCAGTTGCAACGTATCCAAATCCGATGGATTCTTTTTCTTTGTTAAACCAAACCAAAAGCCGGCCGAAGTGGCCGTGCGGTTCTAGGCGCTGCAGTCTGGAACCGCGAGGCCGCTACGGTCGCCGGTTTGAATCCTGCCTCGGGCATGGATGTTTGTGATGTCCTTAGGTTAGTTAGGTTGAACCAGTTCTAAGTTCTAGGGGACTAATGACCTGAGAAGTTGAGTCCCATCGTGCTCAGAGCCATTTGAACCAAACCAAAATGACGTAGTTAGGCCCTACTGATATTTTCCTACTTTTTTCTGGGTACTGACACTGTCAAAATACTTCAGTTTTCTATTTCGATGATGTGTGTGTTGAAGTAAATGAACTGTGTGTCGTAATCTGTGGTGTCTTTCCTCCAACTGCAGACTACGCAGATATATGTTATTACGTGCAATGACAGAGATATCGGAGCGAAAATGGACAACAGCTTCTTCAGACAGTTGATGAAGAACGGAAGTTGTAAAAGGAAATCTGTACAGGGCTTGGTATTGTTTAACTCTACTCTGACATTTAAAAATAGTGATAAAATTATGGGTATGTCCGATCCATTGAGAAAATAGATAATTGCTAAGCTTGAAGATATAAAGAATGCTTTGCTTATTTGATTTACATAAGCCGTAACCATCTGGTGAATTGGCAAAACATATGGGTACTGAATCTTATGAAATCCAGCTGCTTAAGAACGTTCCAAGAAAGGCAATGGCACAGAGTTGAAAAATTTTTACGAGGATGTTAGTGATGATTCACGTGCTGTGGCTACCTATTAGTTACTGTACACTTTGCTTTCAACACCAGATATATTGAACACCAACGGAACTTGATCATTTTGCCACTGATTTTCCAATAAAACATTACCATTTAATGGACAATTGTATTCAGATGGAGTTAAAATCTGAGGAAAGAATAGCAATATTGGCATGATACAATCTCAGATGGATCTGTAAAACTGTATTTGTCACTGAAGAATTTTTAAAACGTGATTTTTAAATATATGAGAACCTTACCAACAGACTGTACGATGATATACAAAGCGACGATAAAAACTTGTCAGAGATCTGCTGAGTGGTGGCTTCATTTTGTCACAATGTTTCAATGAGTTTCTTATCCATCATCTTCAGGCGGTCTAACTTTGACTGAAAATGACTGGTCGGACTTCGCCTGAAAATGATGAGTACTAAACTCAATAAAACGTTGCGACAAGGTGATGTCACTATTCAGCTGATCACCTGACAATATCTTATCACTGGAACACGCTGAGAAAGCCTTCAGTCATTTGTATGGTATAAAAAGGGTATATGATGGCTGCTGGACTCGGAAATTGGGTTCTTATTTGGAGTAAACAAGTTTGAAGAGGAATGTGTAACGTAGTAACGTAAGGTGGCGTGGTCTCCTGACCTTCATTTCTTACATATTCCGTCCTCGCAATCGTACTCTGCACATCAAGACGCTTCATTCGAACCCAAACTCGATAAGGTAGAGTCAATTTTGTATGAGTTCATGTAAGCGATATGCATATCTGATAGTGGCCGAGCGGTTCTAGGCGCTACAGTCTGGAACCGCGCGACCACTGCGGTCACAGGTTCGAATCCTGCCTCGTGCATGGATGTGTGTGATTTCCTTAGATTAGTTGGGTTTAAGTAGTTCTAAGTTCTAGGGGAATGATGACCTCAGCAGTTAAGTCCCATAGTGCTCAGAGCCATTTGAACCATTTTGTTTACAAATCTGATAAGTAAATCGCAAGTGCGCACCGAGTTTGAAAGAAATTCGAGGCTGGCGTACGCAACATGATGTCCACAGGAGTTTTCGTTCTAAAGAGGAAACCAGCCCACTGGGAAGACCATCCCTTCAGAGGGCTGGATCAACAACATACCTACTTCTGCCAAAGCGACCGCCCAGAGAAAAGACAGCTTTTGCCGGAGCGAAGGGATAACGACCCCCGTGTTTGACTTAAAAGCAAATTCCGCTACATTGTGTGGGAGCGTCCAGAAGACGCATTTTTTTCATGGACCGACTGCGTAGTTACAGAGTTCTCACAGAAGGACAGTATACGACTAACGGAGATGCTACAGATTTCCGCATTGGCCGACTTAAACGAAACATCATTCTCCCGTTTAAAAGAGCAACGCTGATTGGCAGAATATTTATGACGCAAAGAGTCAGAGGAGTGAGGGGAGGCAGCGAATGATATACCCTCCCAACTTTTCCAGAAAAAGGGGCCGTTCTGTTGTCGCTCTTGGAGTGGTAACACGTAACGAGAGTGAGTGCGCTGGTACACGTACGCAAAGAGCGAGGAACAAAGTCTCTCCTCAGTACTTCACTGGGGGAGCACCTCTGTCATTATCGAATCGGAGTGACACTCTATGTTGGATCGCTCGCGATTAAGCATTGTTCACGATGTTGGCTATCACATTCATTGTGCGGTGTGAACACAGACAGAGTACTAGTTAAACGCCTGTGAGCGAGTATTGAGTGGCATTGCGGTGGACTGGTTATCTGACCGGAGTACCACGCCAGTAGTTAGACTAGGGGCGGATAGGAGTCCTCGACTTCATCAAAGCGTAGGGAGAGTTTGATTGGTGAAGGTCAACCCAGACAGAAAGAGATAGTTGTGTTATTTGTCAGCAGCGAGAGACGCAGGCAGCAGTCGTCGCAGCACACGGTTTTGTGCACTACAGCCCCATCTATCCTCCATAACAGTACACTCCATTACGACAGCCTTGATCATACCTAGAAAATTTATTCAAATTGTGTAGGCACTGCTCTCAGCCATTCTGCCGAGTAAATAACACTCTTAAAGATAAAAGCGAAAAGATCCTTTCAATATTTTGTAAAATAAAAGCATTCCTATCCATAAGAGGCAATCTACTGTTCCGGAAAGAGCCCGGAAATCTATTATTATTTTATACGAAAAAGTTTTACTTGAATTCTCAGAATTTTTTTCTTTCGTTTAATGTTTTTCTTACACTAACTAGCAATACTCCCCTACCCAAGTATCCCACTAGTTACGTAAGAATATAGGACATTTTTGTGTCCTTTCCTTAGAGCGGACGACTCCAGAACGTATTTGTTGCTGAATGTTTTTCAAGCAGTTCTTGTTGGTACATTAGGAGCGTCTGTCTGACATTTGTAGTAGTGTGAGGTGGAAATTGTATCTTGCAGGAGCCAAAGGGTACTTGTTGGATCAATCCATTGCGCAACTTGACAAAATAAAACCCACACACTCACAGTAAATATCGGTGGCCTTGAAACTTTCTTAAAAGAGAAAATTACTCCGACAGTATTTACTCGCAGTGTACGCAATAGAACATACCCCTTCTCCCCCTCTCAGTTTATTAGATGTAATACGCAGTTCACATTGTAAATAGATTTTGATGACACCACAGGCAATTGTCGTGTGGACTTTTCCAAGCCAAGAAAAAGGCATCACTCATGGACCGACTGCGCCTGCTATCAACAAATCTGACACGGTTCATTAACTCTACAATTGGAGCCTATGAACACAGCACCGTAATGTCGCACAGAAAGATCCTTCACTAAGGAAAATTTACGTAAATACTGACCGTACCGAATGTAAGTGGATAAGACTGAAAGAAACAGCAGCCACCTCATTTACACTCCCGCGTAGCCCACGTTTTAGAGCTAAGTGAAATGCTGATAGTGGTGAGCGCACACTTCGATTTTAAATAAAGTGTAAATTATAATGCCTGAGTAGTCAGCATTTGTTGCTGATGTAGTTCTCAACTCAAATAAGTGAGAAGTAAACGTCTCAAATTTTTGGACGAAACGTTTTCCATGCACTTCAGTGAACTTCACTTTCTTGGAAGCTATGCTAAAACCATGTGATCAACAATAAAAATATTTCCTACATCTCATTGCTATAGTTAATATCTTAAACATCTGTGGCACATTGAAAGTGGGATTGAGAGCATTTTTTTATCTTTATTATATTTATTTATTGTCTGCCCCTGGTAGCGGTGTGGTCAGCCTGACAGACTGTCAACCCTAAGGGCCCAGGTTCGATTCCCTGCTTGGTCGGAGATTTTCTCTGCTCAGGGACTGGGTGTTGTGTTGTCCTAAACATCATCATTTCATTCCCATCGTCATGCAAGTCTCCGAAGTGGCGTCAAATCGGAAGACTTGCACCTGGCGAACGGTCTACCCGACGAGAGGCCGTAGCCACAAGGCATTTCCATTTCCATTTATTTATTTATCGAATCTGGAGACGTTGGTAAGAGGCAGTAACAATCTGAGACTCCCTCCCAGAACTGAACTTCGGATTTAACTTGATTTGTCTCCACATATCCACTTAATGCTTCTACCTGATACTTCTCATAATGCCGGCCAGAGTGGCCGTGCGGTTCTAGTCGCTACAGTCTGGAGCCGAGCGACCGCTACGATCGCAGGTTCGAATCCTGCCTCAGGCATGGATGTGTGTGATAGGTTAGTTAGGTTTAAGTAGTTCTAAGTTCTAGGCGACTGATGACCTAAGAAGTTAAGTCACATAGTGCTCAGAGCCATTTGAACCATTATTTTGAACTTCTCATAATGTATATTTCTCGGCTGCAAGCGGACGGAAGAATCTGAGTAGCAAACTGTTCAGTATAAATGGAATGCGAACATATGACGCGGTTGAATCTGAACCCTCTGTCGAATTGAGAAATGATGCTAAATTATTTTATTTTGGATGGACCCCAAAGCCTCGATCAAATTGAAAAAGAACATTATTCACCGGCTGTGTTTCCAAATGTTTTGTATGTACTAAAATATTTTAAAACACAGTCTGGCGGAATAATCTCTTGTTTCAAAATAAAATCTTTCTGGTCACGTGGTGACGATGAAGACGAGCAATATGCGCCAGCACTGAGTCTCCTCACCATGTTATCTTCCCGTTGTAAACTTTATAAGAACGAAACTACGTTACAGGTAGGCAAAATAAAACTTATCAGCAAAACGCGACTGCCGTTCAGTAAGTAATGCAACGCATTTTCTACTGAAAGCAGTCTAGTTTTACTCAGAATTCCAACACAATCATATTATTCCTCACTGTTTTAGCTACAAAACCCTATTTTTCATCATAATCTGTTCAGTGCGACACCGGTACACCGCCTGGGTGGTACGCCCTGTATGCCCGCATGGTACGACGCTACTGGTCGACGTCGAAGCCAACGTCTTGCTGCATGAGTAACCTCTCCATCGTCCATGTACTGATTCACGTGGAGTGCATCCTTCATTGGGGCAAACAGATGGAAGCCGTAAGGCGCGAGATGCGGGCTGTAGGGTGGATGGGGGAAAACAGTCCAGTGAAGTTTCTTGAGCTCCCCTAGTTGTGCAGAGTTTTGTGAGGCCATTCGTTGCGATGGAGAAGGAGAATTTCGCGTACCTTTCTGTGGCGACGAATAATTTGATGTCATTTCTTCAGTTTCCTCAGGATAACACAATACGCTTCGGAGTTGATCGTTGCAGGACATCAAATAGAATGGCCTGTTCAGAGTCCCTGAAAACGATCGCCATGACTTTACCGAATGAGGGTACGACTTTGAATTTTCTCTTCGGAGGAGAAGTGGTATGGCGCCACGTCATGGACTGTCGTTTTGTTTACAGTTCGAAGTGATGCACCAACGTTTCATTTTCTGTGGCGATGTCCGACAAAAACGGTCAATTTCAGCCTCGTACAGCGCATGTAAATCGGTACAGATGGTCTTTCGCTGCCTTTTATGGTATTCCGTTAGCCCATGCGGAACCCAGCGGGTACATACTTCTGAATATCCCAACTGATGGACGAGTATGTCAGCACTACCATCTACCGAGAACAAGGAGAATATTAAAGAAAGGGAGCTCGATAAATCGACCACAGCTGAGCATTTCTTGAAAAACAGAAATAAAAAACTGTTTGAAAACACGACAGTCTTTGCCCATGGCCGAGCACATTGAGTTGGATTGCCCTGTAGAAGAGGCAGCTGAGGTTAGAGTCAACAGCCACAATTTTAACGGAGACCGCGCATACACACTCAGTAGGGTGTGGGGGCGGGCTCTGGATGTCGAAAGGAAGTAACGACGAATGTTTGACGCTTGTAGGGAGGCGGGAACGGCAGCTCCAAACGTGGCGCCGGCCTCCAGCGCCGTCTGACGTTACTGTCCGACGACGGGCCGAAACTGCTATGAGCTGCCCAGTCACCTCCCTCACACGAATCCTTCCGGCTATCTCTGGTTGGTGCCAGGGCCGCTGTTGTGGCTAGATGAGCGGAAAAAGCTGCAAGCCCCGGCAGTCAGCGGTTTGATTACTGACGACGATGTCGGAGATGGCAATCGAGAATTGAAAAATTGTACTCGATTTGATGCGGCCTGCAAACAGAGAACATTTTATTCACTGCCAACAGATACATCCACTTGTGCAGCGGCGGGTTTGTGATCCGTCGATTATCCTTTGCCCGCACGTTCCAGCATTGCAGTAGAAACTGCTGTGTGCGGTCGGCAGGCATGCGGGGGATCTAACTGGTTTTGGCCGATCTTCTTGCGATGATAGAAGCTTCACCCAACGACTCACCGTGCTTTTGTTCACTACCAAGCCTCGGTAGACATTCTGCAAGCGTGTGTGAATATCTGTGCTGATCTGGTTTTCCACTACAATAAAATGACAGATCGCTGCTTGGGACACACATTCGCTACAGACGTCAATAAGGGCGTATGGCACCGCGACCTATCGGAACTTAATGAAACTGTAGGAGCTGTGAGTGGGATGTCCCACAATGTCCCAAAACAAATTCCGCATATTCCAACGGAAACTGGCCGAGGAAAAGAAAATCTCGCACTACTTATTGACCGCCCCTCGCATTTCATTCACTTTAAGATTAGCAGCCAACTTTTTTCACTTAAGGAGAAGGCCCTGTAAATGAACGTCGGCTGTAGCGCCTCAGAATTACGACGCCAGGTATTATTTCACATCAACACAATCCTGGCACGACCTTTTGCCGCCGTTAACAGAGCGAATTAGAGTGGGCACCTGTGGCCTCCCATAGTGGAATACAATGAAATTTACGTAACTTATTCGGTGGAAAAGCGAATTCTTATCTGTGGTTTAGATGTATAATTTATTCAGTCATCACACAGCAAAGCAGTGCTAAAAGGCTGTAGTTATTTTAGTAGTTTGGAATTATGTGGACAGCTCCCTGTGCCTGTCCTCATACGTTCGAATTTCTCGCCAGACCATTTCTCTCCAGGCAGCTGGGTTCATCGATCGTCCCACGTCTGAAATAGTTTCCCATACGTGGACTGCCGCCGGAGTCCTAGGCCACGCTTCACTTTTGAAAACAATGTAGTAAGTCTTGGAAGTAGCTTTTTTACTTTTTCTGGGTGCTTTCCAGTTTGATACAGGTATGGGATGAAATTGCTTTGGCTAAGAAACCTGTGAAACTGTCACTTATTGTTTAGGTATAGGCGTTAAAACTTCACACGTTCACTTTGCACTCTTTAAAGACCAGCATTTAAGATTGCCGTTGGGTTACAGTTGTTTAACAAAGGTTGGCAACCTGTGTTGTTCCTAACGGAAGTACGAGTACACTCTAACGCTCATTTTTATCTTTTTTGCTTTACTCACCTAAGATACAACAAAGTAAGTTTTTCTCCGTACTCCGTTGTTTCTTGATTATTTCTGTCTTGTTTCGCAAGTGCACAGTGTCTACTATTCATAAGTTTGCCCCCCTGATGACTATATGTTAATGTGGTAGTACTAATAATCGAAGTTACAACGCATAATCAGTAACAGACTTCTGTATTCATAAGTACACGACACACGATAATGCAGTTTATACACAAGCATGCGGATATAACTCCATCCCATGTCGAGAATTGGGTTTTATGAAACAGTTAAGATTAAGAGATACATTACCATTTCCAATTCTTAACTTAACGTTCTTTGAAGTCTCATAATTGACACCATGTCTGAGGAAATTATGATGTCAGTCTTACGATATTGAAAAACTGCTTCTGGATCACTACTTCTTTTATAATGATGGTCGGTTTAAATATGACTACTGTATCATGTTCAGATTTGGCACTGCAAGGTACAATTTGTCAGCAGTGGTAAGAATGACATAAAGTTCTTTGAAGTAAAAGCCAATACAGTAGGTAGAATACTCAAGTCGAGATGATTGCTCCCCATTTGTAAGTGCTATGTGTTTATTACCACTGACTGTGAATCTGGCTTTAGTACAGCTGTGGCAATTTTCGGTGCAGTATCTAAATTTCATCAGCTCTCGTTCAGTAACCTCTCACAGATTTTACCGTGATTGTTCTTCGGATCTATGATTCCACAAACACAATCAGTATGTTCGTAAGACAAATTTTCTGTGTGTGAGAGACAGAAGAACGAATGAATGAATTAATGAATGAATCAAACGGTTCTCAGCACCAGTCAGGTATTTTATTTACACTGCTGTACAGCGATCTTTAGGTGGATAGTTAAGAATATTACAGGGCTGACTATGTCTACTCTCCATTCGACCTTATTGTGCGGTATCGAGCTGTATGACAGCCTCCAACAGGCAGTGACTGCCACGCGTCTACACGTTGACATATTCCTTGTCACGAATAAGTACGCTGTAACTGCAAGCGTCAGAGAGGCGAACACGACAGTCCTCCATCAGCACACGCGGCTTCTCAAAGTCGCCGAACTGCCACTTTCTGAGTCGATCTTTCTCGGGCTTCAGAGCTGCGTGACCGTCGATGTAGGAGATGTGGATCAAGAGGTCTGCAGGGTTAGCCGTAATGGAGCTGGCGGCCTAACCTGCGATGTGTAGCTTAGCATTCACTTGTTAAGAAAGAGCTGCAATTTTGATGGTCATTGCTGTCACTGCATAGTGAACTTGTAGCCAACTGGTTATGGAGCAGAATGTTGTAACTAGGGGAGAGTGTGGATAGAGTTGACTGACTGTGGGCCAGATGCACAAGTTGTCTTCGGATCACCAAACTGTTTAGCGTACTAGTGGAACAACATGCACTGGTTAAAAGGGTCGCAGACAGGACCCATATAAACGTGGTTGGGAACTGAGTGGTGGGTGCAGAAACATTCATATACCATTTCACGTCATTAACATGAGGGTCCTAATAGCATAGAATTTTTAGGTAATAAAACTATTCTATAAATTCCTCACAGCTTGTAAAAATTCCTGAGTACAGAGTGATTCTGTGATGACGTTACAGTTTTCGGGGACACATAAATGTACACATTTGAGGACAGCAACACAGGTCCGAAAACGATCCAGCACACGCAAGTTTTCAGGCAAGGCGCTGACGATCGATCGATCGAGTGCCGGTCCCTGATTTTGGGCTGGTGATTTGCTGAGTTGCGAAGACCGTGAGATGCGGACATAAAAATTCGAAGAGCCTGAGTGGAGCTAAAGTGTCTTTACATCCGGTCTCCGTGTGGACGCCCGTTGTCATGTGTTCGGCAGGACGTGGCGCTGTTGTATCAGTAAAGTCGTAACGGGGTGGCAGACACTGCATTAGGCGAGCGGTTGCTGTGCTGAGGCAGTCACGTCAACAGCCGTTTGAAAATGCGCAGACGGTGACTGACCGTTAATATACAGATCATGTTACAGACTGGACAACATTTGGTCAATAAGGAGATTTTGGTATTTCTGTTGCCGAGGCAGCTGTTGAGTTATCTTCATTTGGTTGCGAGTTTAGTCCATTTAGGCAGTTCGTCGAACCTGTTAATTTTCTACAAACTACATTGTTGCAGAAGTTTATACATTGTGATCCGAATTACTGTGTCGGCAGGTCGGGCGTGTTACAATCACATCCGGTGCGCGTTCGGAATTCTATTTTGTAATTACAATGGTACGTAATTGTTTTGTTAACTGGAGAGAGTAGTTAATGCTCAAAATTGTCTTGTGACGATGTTACATCAAAACCGCGTGCGATTATTTATATCAGTGAAAGTTCACACGCACTTCTTTTCACCGTGTGCATTCGGATATGTGTTTTGTAACACTGAAATTTAATGTTAATGGCGCGTGGTTCGTGCCATTGAATCTGACCATCAGTATTACGTCTGTTAGTCGAAGGTTTTGGTATGGATCATGATGAAACACGGGTAGCAGGTTAAAGGGCTGATCAGTTCCTGAACTTCAAACAAAATCTTCGGTCTAAGACAGTTTGGTGTTAAAGTGTTCCTTTCGATTTTACAATTGTGTGCCGTTGTATTACGGGTAGTTCAGTAATTGCTGTGTTGTGTGTTTCACTTATGAGCAAGTTGTTTTAAATGCACTAAGGTAGATCACAACCATGTGGTTGACGTTTGATTACCGAAGTGGAGGGAGTGCGAGAGAGTGTAAAAATTAGTTCAAATGGTTCAAATGGCTCTGAGCACTTGAAAGGTGGCTACACTGAGTGACAGCGCCAGAGATTGCGCCAAAGACTATTATTCCGCCGCCCCACTGGGTACAGTAGTAGTTCAGAGTATAGCGGGAGCAGTCGTTGTTCTGTTGGGCGAGAGAGTAGAAGATCGAGTGTTGACTAAAATGTTGTATTGTTCGGTTGGTGTAATGTATAGATGGAAGAAGATGCAACTGTCAGAATATATTTGAACAAGGAGATGGGCTTTTGATTTATGATGCTGGTGTAATGGAATATTTTCGTCGACATATAATGAGTTTAATGAAATCAAATTTAAAAAAAAATTAAATAGTTACTTTTTTATAATGTGTTTTTTTTTTGTTATTTTTTCCTTCTTTCTTTCTGTACGTACGAACTTTGTTGTAGAACCTCTTACTTACGTGTGGTAATAAAAATCCATTTAGACAGAATTAAGTACATTTAAAATTACGTGAATTCATATTAACTGATTAAGAATATTTAGTTGAGAATTAAATCCTTTACAGAATTCGGCCTTGGCACACATTTTCTAAATGCAGTGGTTTTTTTTTTTTTTTTAATATTTACTGAATTCTTTCCCGGCGTTAGCTATGGAACACAAGACTCTCTCTATTAGCATAAAATGGTTAAATATTGCCAAGCCGACGTTTAATTATCATTGATAAAACACACTTCACTATACATTTAAGTTATTTGAAAGAACCAACAAATAGTTAAATTTCAACGTTAACTATCCGCCTATGAATGCACAAATGTGAAACTAGTAATAAATTCCGTCAGTCTCAGGATCGCTGTAAAAGAAAAACATTTTCTTAATTCACTGCTAATTTTTATCTGCTCCCGATTTACGGGTTTGGTTAATTTTGCTTAGCGGAACAATTTTTTAAATGTGCCGCCGCTGCAAATCGTTCGGTCGCGGCACAGCCCAGCAACACCGCTAAAAATGCTGAAAATTCTTTAAAGAAATATTATAGATGACATGGGCAAGCTAATTTATATTAGTAATACACACTTTTGATAAATTATAATGTATTTAGACCACAACAATAATTCAACTTACATTAGTTTGTAATTTCTCCTCTAATGGCGGCTAAATCTAGATACAGACAAAAGAAGTCTACCTATTCATAAAATGCTACGTCACAGGTTCCTCTCACTCTCAGCTCTTCAGGAAGACGACAAAGAATACACACTACGTGGTGCTTTTTATACTACTGCTGACCATTAACATCTCTTTGTAATCTTACAAAATTATTTTCCTCTGTGGCTGAATTTTACATTTTTGTTATCGCAGATATTGACACATTTCGCAATTACATTATGAGTATAGAAATATTACAATCATAAATACATCGAGAATATTACTACAGAAAATATTACAATAATAACGAGTGTCCTTTACACAAAATTAAATAATATTTTTTGTTAAATAATTACAGTATATACAAATTGCTTCATAGCGGCGTATATAGTACGATTAAATTTTAGTTTATTAATAGTGTGAGTGTTGCCAGGGAACGTTACATTGCCCCCTGGCAGCATTTGGCAAAGAGTTTCTATACTTTGACACAATGGTGCCAGTAACGTTCTTTACAATTCTGTATTTTTTTATGGAATGGCTCTTTTAATTAGTCCCAGGGTTATATATGTTCATGGCTCCCCAAATTGGGCGAAGGCAGACAGGAAAACCTGGGCAAAACTGTGCTTGAGCCCAGCCATCCCAGTTGGTTCATGATTAATCTTGTCTCTTTAACAGTCATTCTTTTGAATTGATTTAGCAGTTTGTCATCAACGGTTACATAATATCACAGTCACATACAGTTCAATAAAAGTTTGTTGTGTGTGATTAACAACTCGTTATTATTACTTTTGCGATATACTGCAAGGTCACTTGTCCTAGGATAAGCCACTTAGTTTTTTGAAATCATTTAGCACAACGTCACTTTTCATAATGTTCCCACTACCTACGTGTTACAAATCCATCTCCTACACTTGTTAGTGTTCATTTTCTCTTGTCAATTTACGGGTATACATAATAAATGTTCAATGTTTATCAGAAATCGAGTTCATTGACATGTTATGCAGTTTGTGTAAATATTTTGGAATATGTCAATAATGCTGTAGTTGGTGAGCGGTGCGGAGTGATTGTTGAGCGGCGCTCGGCGCGGCGCGTCGGCTCCGTGTAGGTCACCGCCCCCGGTGTTGACAGCTACGGCGCGGAGAGGCGTGTGGCTGTCTGGTCTGCTACGGGCTGCTGCGGCCGCTGCACGCCTGAGGTAGCCGGATGCGCGTTGTATATCAGCTCGCCCGTGTGACATCTTCTTGCAGTGCTCCAGCAAACATGCAACAAGTTCACAAACAGTGTACTATCCTTATGGGCATTTTTCCTGCTGTGGGAAAAAACGCACACAGTTATTGGCAGTTATTATTCAGTATGCCTTCACTAGTCTGGTTTGCACAATGTTTCGTTGTCACAGTAACACGTTTTATGGGCACACAATATTTTTTCACCATGTCATGACTTGTCATTAGTCACACGCAAGTTTTCACCTTAGGACAAAATGTATCTCTGTAGTCAATGCGCTTTCCTAGCGTCCCTTGACACACAATGAGTTATAATTTGACACTAACTTGTTCCACGCCCGTTATCGGCTCACTGTTCGTGTCGTGCTAGTTCCTTGTCCACTTGCACACACGGCGATGATACAGTTTCTTATTGCTTGTTCAAAACAACCTCGTGATGTATTGCTGCAGGTTTAACAGTCACTGTCTGTCTCTGCCACACAATACTGCACTTTTGTTTAAGTTTTTTTCATTTACAATGTCCGTTGTGCAATTTTTGTAACAGCACATTCGTAACTTCTTTGTTCGCTCTTTACCAAGGTGTGTGATATTTGCGTACATGGTAACAAATATTAAAATTTCGTATTAGTTTGCCCAAAAATCATCTATATTTATGATCGAGTAGATTTTATTTGTGCATTCCAGCCGGATTCAGGCATATTGTTCAATAACTCCTTTGAAATTATGTCTCACTTTACTTGCAAGGTCCTACGTAACTACAGTGTAGTCTCTGTAGGCTAAAATTGACTTGGACTGTATCAGGCTAGCTCTTTTTTACTGATTGAATCTGCACATGCTTCAATTTAAGCTTCTTTGTGCGTAACTTTGCGTTACTTAAATTTGCAATAGTTTTGCCTCCCATGATGCCCTCGGGTCACTGCTGGGTGCATTATTCTCTTTGATAACACTGGTTTGAAAATAAAGTTCTCAGGGTTTCATATTATTGGTATTATTCTGGGTTCGGATCTGTCAATCTGACAGCTATATATATATATATATATATATATATATATATATATATATATATATAATAGAAAAGAGTGTACCAAGAAATATTTCAAGTTTGACACACACATAGAATATTATGCAGTACACAAACTAATCATTACTAAAATGTTCCTCCTGACTGATCTCTGTCACAATTTAGCACTATAAATAATTGCACTAATCAGGTTATCTGTGCAGACATTTAGAGCATGTTTAAGCTAACACTAATTAAAAGAAGACATAACACAAATAGTCATAAACAAAAGAGAAAGTCAATCATATTCTTATAACTAAATACTTCTACACTAGTACATTATCTCTACAGATCACACATCATTAATGTTCATTCATTTTCAAAAGAATGGTGTCCCTTTTTTTTTTTTTACACATAACACATAGGACTATTAGTCATTTACTGTAGGAATATTTTCACATCCTTACGCGGATAGTCCCCGTACTCTCCCTGAATGGGGATCTGCTAAGAGATAGCTACTATTTCCTTCTTGGACTAAGGAATGGAGTATGAGGCTCGACAGTAGGTTTTGTGAGGCTTCACCTCGATATTGTATTGATATCCCTTAACAATTCCTGTTCGTTCTGAAAATACATCTGCATAGTTAGATAATAACTGTACCAAATCCTGCTGTTGCATTGAGTTCAAATTTTCGAACTGTGATACTTTGTTCACAAGTGCGTCCACATTTGCTTTTAATTGATCATTTTGTACATCTGGGTAATAGAGATTTTGTCCTAGAGGATGATTGTCTAAATGTAGTATCCACTGATTCCTACATTTTATGTTAATAGCATTACAATTAGGCACAGGTACCTCTTCAGATCTGAGCATGGACAATTCTATCCTCCTACCCGCGTTCTCAAACTTAATTTTCCCCGAGAAAGGTCGATTACTGCGTCCCTTTCTCTCAAAAAAATCTACCCTCAAAATGAAGGCTACCTTTAAACCCTTTACTACCAGGAATGAGCTCGCTATGGCTTCTCCCCCTATTTGTCGCTGTGCGCTGATGGCTCCAGTGACTTTGCAATTGTTCACAGGAAAAGTCAGCATACGCTTTTCTTTCCTCAGTACTCTGAATAAGTCCATACTCATGACACTGACAGTAGCACCTGTATCTACGATTGCTTGCACATCAATATTGTTAATTTTGATCTCTATTATCGCTTGTACTTTGTCTTTGTGCTCCTTTATGCACGTGGGTGGTTCAGTTATTAATTCATGTCCCATCTGTACCCCGTCATTATACCTGAGGATACAGATTCTCGATGTTTTGTTCTGTGTCGGGCTGCTCTCACTCCAAACCTCAGCCGACGATGGAGAGCGTATCTCGGCTGAATCTAGTTTGTTGGATTATTACTGGTGGATGGGTGTGGCTGCTCTGTGTCGCTGACCTCCACTATGTGTAAGTTGTGTTGCGTCGGCCGCCACGGTTGCGCAATTGGCGCATTTTGTGGTGGCGGTAGGTTATTGTCATATCTTTCACTGTTTTGCCGGTCCGGACTGGGCCTCTGGTTCTGTGGCTAAGTTCGGTTTGCATCGTTATAGGTATTAGTGTTCCACGGCCCCCTGGCATTTTTCCATCTACTATTGCTTGGTGGGCCTGTTTCATATCCGTCATCGAACCTTCTTTTCCGGTCATTGTTCACCGGCGGACTATTGCCGTTCCGGCCCCTACCTCTATTCCCGTTTTGTACATAATCTTGTCTCCTATTGTTACCTCCGCCGTTTCCATTATTTGGTGGAGGCGTGTTATTTCGACAATTTCTGTAACCGTTTCCGTTACTTCTAGCCTGTTCAGAGGCTGCCTTAACATCTTCCTGAATCAGGTCAATTGAGTCCAGAACAGACAAGAAATGTTCCATATCGTTCTCCGGTACGTGTATCAGTTTTTCCTTTACGTGTATCGGCAAGTGTGATTTCAAAAGTCTGATCAGATCCCGGGATGAAATCTGCTCGTCCCAGTAACGGGTCTTATTAATGTATTTCTCAAAATATTTTCACAAATTGCCTAATCGTGGAGAATACGGCTCTGGATTATATACCTCTTTCCGTAATCTCTCCTGAATACATGTTGACCAATATTTGGCCAAGAACGCCTTTTCAAATTGCTCATATGTGTCGCAACTGTCAGCTGCTTCGGTTGCCCATAATGCAGCATCTCCTTGTATGTAAGACATAACGAACTGTATTTTCTGTGTATGACTCCAAACGCTAGGCAAAATGTTTCTAAATCCCTTGATAAACACTACAGGGTGAACAGATTTCCTCTCCGTTGTAAATATCTGAACCTGTCGGTTTTTAATCAGGCTTTCTTCAATCACTATTTTGGAGTGACATTTGTTTGTTTCGCTAACATTGGTTGCCTGTTCTGTCTCACAGTCGCAATTTTTTACTGCTGTATTTATATGCCTATCATTGTTGGACCTGGCTGGTGTGACACACGCCTGTGCGTCGCCGTGCAGCAAGCTGTTTTCCAGCTCCACAAGACGACGGTTGACATTCCGCTGCCACAGCGGAATGTCAGTGTGCACCGCCTGTTTTAGGTCCTGCACGTCCGCATTGGAGCCCACGTCTTTGGCTTCAATCGCGGCGTGCACCTTCTCGTCTATTTTTTTGATAAATTCGTTTTCAATTTGTGCACTTGTTCGGACATTTTCTGATCAATTACTTGACTTGTGTTAATTTCTAATTGTTCCATCCTGTTAGCCAGTACACTAATTTCATCTACGATACTGGCATTAGCCACTTGGATACTATCTACTCTTTCGCTCAGTTCTTGCACCGCTTTAGGTATGGTTTCATAGTTTTGTCTCAAACTAACAATCTCAATTTGCATAGCTTCCAAAGATTGCATTAACTGCAAGTCTCTCTCATGCAGGCGTCGATCACGCTCTGCTTGTTTAGCATCACGTTCTCTATCGCGTTCTGCTTGCATACGTGCAAATTCAGCTTGGAAATTGAGCATGCGCTCGAACATAACCCTTAATGACTGCACTTCTGACACCTCACCACTCTCTGGTCCGTGTCTAGTGCTTGTGGGTGGTACAGTATTTCTACTATCAACTGAATCACTGGCTGGCAGTGGCAACATTTCTTGCCCTTCTGCCCCCAGATTCTCACATTGTACTTCCTGAACTACGCCACTAACATTACTTTGTGCCCCACTTTCTAACTCGGTATCACTGCTTGCTAACTGTTGTTCATTATCCATGTTTATATCTTTCTGACTACGCAATCTAACCATAGTCAACAAAAGAAACAAAATCTGAACTAAATATCCTAACACTCAGGTTTCACTGACATAATCACACAACAAATGGTCATTTGTTGAAACACACTTATTATATACTACAATGACTAACTACTCAAATGTCCTGTTATTTAAAAAAAAACACTAACAACAAGCACACCACTAATGATCCGAGAACACTGCACTGAGGCTACTTTACTACCCACAGGACAACTACACTGTAGCTTTACCTTTTAGTGATCTATCCTGGGTGCAGCTGCCCCCTGGTATTGTGGTAGGTAATAAATTTTTCGATACAATGAGCTCTCTTCTTCAGCTTGCCTCTGGGTATATAGTGTTCTCATGCAAAAAATCATACACAGGTATTACCACACAATATTCGTTAGGCAATACATACAATACATGAAAAAAAAATATTAATTGTTCTCCAACAAAGTTCGACTACAATAATTCCCTAGTTATCTCATGGGTATTTTGTGGCCACTGCATATTCGGGTCCCACGTTGGGCGCCAATTTAATGAAATTAAATTTAAAAAAATTTAAATAGTTACTTTTTTTACAATGTTTTTTTTTTGTTATTTCTTCCTTCTTTCTTTCTGTACGTACGAACTTTGTTGTAGAACCTCTTATTTACATGTGGTAATAAAAATCCATTTAGACAGAATTAAGTACATTTAAAATTACGTGAATTCATATTAACTGATTAAGAATATTTAGTTGAGAATTAAATCCTTTACATAATTCGGCCTTGGCACACATTTTCTAAATGCAGTGTCTTTTTTTTTAAAAAAAATATTTACTGAATTCTTTCCCGGCGTTAGCTATGGAACACAAGACTCTCTCTATTAGCAGAAAATGGTTAAATATTGCCAAGCCGACGTTTAATTATCATTGATAAAACACACTTCAATATACATTTAAGTTATTTGAAAGAACCAACAAATTCTTAAATTTCAACGTTAACTATCCGCCTACGAATGCACAAATGTGAAACTGGTAATAAATTCCGTCAGTCTCAGGATCGCTGTAAAAGAAAAACATTTTCTTAATTCACTGCTAATTTTTATCTGCTCCCGATTTACGGGTTTGGTTAATTTTGCTTAGCGGAACAATTTTTTAAATGTGCCGCCGCTGCAAATCGTTCGGTCGTGGCACAGCCCAACAACAACGCTAAAAATGCTGAAAATTCTTTAAAAAAACATTATAGATGACATGGGCAAGCTAATTTACATTAGTAATACACACTTTGGATAAATTATAATGTATTTAGACCACAACAATAATTCAACTTACATTAGTTTGTAATTTCTCCTCTAATGGCGGCTAAATCTAGATACAGACAAAAGAAGTCTACCCATTCATAAAATGCTACGTCACAGGTTCCTCTCACTCTCAGCTCTTCAGGAAGACGACAAAGAATACACACTACGTGGTGCTTTTTATACTACTGCTGACCATTAACATCTCTTTGTAATCTTACAAAATTATTTTCCTCTGTGGCTGAATTTTACATTTTTGCTATCGCAGATATTGACACATTTCGCAATTACATTATGAGTATAGAAATATTACAATCATAAAGACATCGAGAATATTACTACAGAAAATATTACAATAATAACGAGTGTCCTTCACACAAAATTAAATAATATTTTTTGTTAAATATTTGCAGTATATACAAATTGCTTCATAGCAGCGTATATAGTACAATTAAATTTTATTTTATTGATAGAGTGAGTGTTGCCAGGGAACGTTACATGAGGTAAAAAGGTACTACAGTTTCCTTTAATAACAATCCCTCTTGTCGCAGGTACATTCAAGAAAGCATCTGGCTCGTGTTCATTTATTAGACTTCCGTAAGTATGCTGTTTAGGTTTTTGTGTTGGTAACGTCACGTAGCGCTCTGTATGTAACTCACTGACTGTGCTGTGTATAGTCTGTGGCTGGTTTGCATTGTTGGAATATTCGCTATTGTAGTGTTGGGCAGTTGGATGTGCACAGCGCGTAGCGTTGCGCAGTTGGAGGTGAGCCACCAGCAGTGGTGGATGTAGGGAGAGAGATGGCAGAATTTTAAGAGCAGACGATCTGGACGTGTGTCCGCCAGAATGAGTAAATTTGTAATACTGGGTATGATGAACTGCTATATATATTGTGACTTTTGGACATTATTAAGGCATATACATTGTTTTTTTCTCTATCAAAATCTTTCATTTGTTAACTATGCCTATCATTAGTGACTTCAGTAGTTAGGATCTTTTATTTAGCTGGCAGTAGTGGCGCTCGCTGTGTTGCAGTAGTTCGAGTAACGAAGATTATTGTGAGGTAAGTGATTCATGAAAGGTATAGGCTATTGTTAGTCAGGGCCATTCTTTTGTAGGGATTATTGAAAGTCATATTGCGTTGTGCTAAAAATATTTTGTGTCAGTTTAGTGTTGATCAGAATAAGTAAAGAGAGTAATGTCTGAGTACGTTCAGTTTTGCTCAGTTCTTTGAAAATCAAATAACGTAGAAGTTTATCAGCACAGTAATTCATTAATTTTTCAAAGGGGATGTTTCACTTGTAATTCTGGTTTCTATGTGTAATTATAGTATTTCTGGGTTTTCCATTAGTTCATTGTAAATGGTGTTTAAAATACTTTGTCGTATGGGAAAAGAACCGAGCGATATACATGTTCGTTGAGTCACACTACCACTCACAGAACAGTTACACTTGTGCTTTGTTGTTTCGTAGTTTTTATAGTTGCAGGGAACTTAATTAATCAATTGTGTTAATGGAAATTCCTTGACATTCTTTATTTTTAATTATGCAGTCAGAATGCGTGCTAATAATACTCAGGGCCAACCGATTACGAGACTTCGTAACCGGTCACACAGTTAGTAAAACTATTGCATTTATTCATTAATATTAGTCTTTTTCTTTTAATTAAGCCCCCATTCACACTATGGGAATTAACATTAGAGATCATCAGTCCCCTAGAACGTAGAACTACTTAAACCTAACTAACCAAAGGACATCAGCCACACCCATGCCCAAGGCAGGATTCGAACCTGTGACCGGTTCCTGGCTGAAGGGCGTAGACCCGCTCGGCCACAATGGTCGGCTAAAAATTAGTTCCGCGACGTGCTAGACTGTGGGAAAAAGGTATATTTTTAATTACACTATTTTAATCTCTGTATTAGCAAACTGTTCAATTGTTTTCTGGACGCAAGATCAATTACTGTTGGGATTTGACGCCTTTTGGCGTACTGATTTGATATGTTTTGGTGAAGTATTTCACCCATTCAGCTCGCCTCTGTGTTAAATAGTGAACTGACCTGTTAACTCACCAGTGAAAATTGAGAGTTCTGTGTCGTCCGAACAAGACACAGCCAGGGAAAAAGCTCCAGAGGAACAAAGTAGCGAGCTGGTGCCAATTCCACAGACACTCGCCACTTGCACGGGTTCCACCAGCGCCACCGGCGGCGCTGGAGATGAAGATACCGACTTCGCTTCGGTCGATTGCCGGGCGAGTACAATCCGCCATTGACATGACGACAACGGACGGACGGACGGAAGCCTGTTCGGAAGACAGAAGAGCAGCTCTCGCCCACTTGGTTATATATCATCGTCCAGGGATAGCTTAGACAGGGAAAGTCGTTCAGTGAAGTCTTCGAAGTAAACAGACAGTTCTTCTAAATTGCATTTGCTATGTACCGTGAAGTTTACCTACGATTATTTGCACTTAGCAGTTCAGAGCCTTTTCTGTGTTATACTACATGCAGTGTTGCAGACTTCTTATTCGTGAACACACGAAGATAACTCATTTGTGTGACTGTGTTACTAAGTTAGAGTGAACCTTGGAGAACCTTCGTTCTCCTATCCTATTACCTGACCCTGGGGTAAAGCTGTGTAATAATGGCAGGGAGAAATCGTGTTGGCGGAGTACTGCACCAGAAGCCGTTTCACGAACTCACAAACTCGGCCTACCCGGCAGCAGCGGCGAGCACTTTACAAAGCCGGGGACGAGGATTTACAAAAGAGAGGCTTGTCATGATTTTGAGTACTGAATTGTAGCTAGAAACTCTCATGGACCGAGCACTGTGAAGCTTAAGTGATTTAAGTACAGTTAAACTTTTTTAAAACTTTGATTGGCTGCGAGTCGTGTGTCATGCAAAAATTTTAATGACGGATTTCTGTAATGCATCAATACATCTAGTTTGTTTAGTAAATATCTGTCGTTTACTAGATTGTTTCATTCGGGCACCAGCACTTTACGGCTCCAACCTAGCGAAAATCGTTCCGATACCTGTGAAATGAAATCCATATGCCGTTGATGTGATTGTTAAAATTGTTGATAATCAACTATTAGAGGTGTTAGTATCGACCAAAATAACAACAAAAAATCTAGTACACACTGACTCTAAAATGCGTACCTGAACTTCAGTAATGTTAGTGCAAGCTCTTTGATATCTGCATATTTGGAGGAGGTAGTAACAAAATCGTAGAAATAAGTCCAGTAAATACGAGCTCTAAGGTGGACACCTTAAAAGCTATGCACATTTGTTCATCTTCACCGCTTGAGCAAAAATCTCTTCTACTGAGCAAGTGCCCTTAGCTATTACGGCATGCTTGTAGGGGCCACGTTAACTGGACGGTTTTTTTCTTGTTTTGATCTTTGCTACCAATTCCAAAAATATGGAAACCACAAAGCTTTCAGTAATAGATATGTGTTTCACAGCATCGAAAACGAACATGTGCTTGTAGCTCCTAAGATATGCATTTTAGAGTCCATGTTTTCTGGATTTTTCTTCATGTACCAGTCCACACTACTGTATTCGAAAGCCGCCTATCCTACAGTCCTTAGCAACAGCAGCACCAGCACATACATTCCACTGACAGATGTATCCGAACGATTTTTGCGTATAACTTTCTACCCATTTCATATTACTACATTTACTGTTTTCAATCATCCCTGAAAGTTTATAACATCACGCATCCATCCTGTACATACAGCCCAGGACACACTACCTAGATACAACAACATAACTTTGCAACATCATACTGATAGTACAACTTGGCTATAGTTTTTCATTGTGAAACCTCAGTACACGCATGCATTGTTAATTAATGCCAATATGTAGGTTCTATCTGTCAATAGCTTGTGTAACTACAGACAATGGATCTTATAAAGATGCTATGTATGCAGAGAACATTTTTAATTTCCTTAGAATTTAAAGAGGCGAATAATATATTGCGAGGGTTTCCCAGAAAGCAATGAACCGCATTTTTTTCCTCAGCCGAAAACAATGCTACGAATGCGTAACGTTACGTATTTATTGTTTGAAGTCTCCTGAGTGAGCGCGCCAAGTTTTCGTCAATTCCGATTGATCGCGTAGCTGCAGGACAGTTTCAAAATGTCGTCTGTAGCTCATGTACCTTCCAAGCAACGTGCCGTCATTGAATTTCCCACTGCTGAGAAAGAAACTATGGGGAATATTCACAAACGCTTGTGCTCAGTCTATGGAGTGTCTGCCGTCGATAGAAGTACAGTTGGTCGCTGGCACAGAGGGTGAGGTCATCAGAAAGCGTTCTGGCGGAGCTCCACGATTTGCTGCGGTCGGGTAGACCATACCATCCACGGCAGTCACATCTGACATGATGCAGCGAGGTGATGTTATCATTCGCGAGGATGGACGCATTACGACTCGGTAGTAGGCGCTGCATGTGTCAATCAGCAAAGTAAGTGTGGATGCAATTATCCACGCCCTAGGATTTCCAAAAGTGTGTGCAAGATGGGTTCCGCTGTGTCTAATGGTGGATCACGAGTCGCACAGAAAAAAAATTTGTCTTGATTTTTTGCAACGTTTTGAGGCTGAGGGAGAGGCCTTCTTGTCCCGGGTTGTGACAGGTGATGAAACATTGGTTCACCATTTTGAGCCCGAAACAATACAGTAGTCGATAGAATGGCGCCATTCCCACTCCCCACAGAATAAAAAATTCAAAGCAACGGTTTCCGCCGGTAAGGTCATGATCACGGTGTTCTGGGACTGCAAGGGTGTGATTCTCACTGGTGTGATGGCAAGAACCGGTACCATTAATTCAGAAGCATACGTCAGCACATTAACAATACAGAAGACGCGCTTCCAGGGACTTCGGCGCCGCAGCAACCCAGCAGATGTTTTGCTGCAACGCGATAACACCCGGCCCCTACACAAGTCTGAGTACCGCTGAACACATCGTAAAACAGGGCTGGACAGCGTTTCTCGATCCATCAGACAGGCCTGACCTAACCCCTTCAGACTTACACTTGTTTGTGCCATTAAAGAATGCCTTTCGTGGAAGACATTTTGAGGGCGATGAGGAGGTGAAAATGGTTCAAATGGCCCTGAGCACTATGGGACTCAACTTCTGAGGTCATCAGTCCCTTAGAACTTAGAACTATTTAAACTTAAATAACCTAAGGACATCACACACAACCATGCCCCAGGCAGGATTCCAACCTGCGACCGTAGCGGTCGCGCGGTTCCAGACTGTAGCACGTAGAACCGCTCGGCCACCCTGGCCGGCTGAGGAGGTGATTCACACAGTGAAGCACTGGTTCTTCCACCAAGACAAGGATTGCTACCGACAGGGCATACACGCCCTTGTTTCGCGCTGGAGGAAGGCCATAGAACGGGATGGAGATTACGTGGAAAAATAGGATGTGTGGAAAAAATATCATTCTCTCGTGTGTGTAACACTCATTACATTCAGTAAATAACTGTGGAAGAAAAAAATGCGGTGCATAACTTTCGTATTTAAAAATTTCTCGTAATGTGCACAGTAACTACCAGAATGTATTTTTCAATTTCTGTTAACAACTGCTACATGAGGGCTACGCTTACGAAAATTTTTGTGCAAACTGTGCACCACCGACAGCAAATAACTCCATGTTAGCGGACTGAGGCGAGAAAACGTGTACCTGACTCGCCCTATGTTAATAATGCAGGGTAACGCTGCGGTCCAGAAGCGGCTTAAATCGATGGAAGGAAGAGACTAACAAGAAGGCTGGAAATACTGCTCAAATATTCAGAGGCAGGTAGTGCTGTTCTTGAGATACCAGCTATTCCTCAATGTGCTTCGAAATGAGAAACCCCGACCATAGACACGTGCAGTTATATCTAAGTACCTTATATGGCTCTGAGCACTATGGGACTCAACTGCTGAGGTCATTAGTCCCCTAGAACTTAGAACTAGTTAAACCTAACTAGCCTAAGGACATCACAAACATCCATGCCCGAGGCAGGATTCGAACCTGCGACCGTAGCGGTCTTGCGGTTCCAGACTGCAGCGCCTGTAACCACCGCACGGCCACTTCGGACGGCTTAAGTACCTTATAGATTGTACGTCCAACTCCATTCATTCTCATTTCGAACAGTGTGAACGCTAATCCGAACAGTGTGAACTTTAACCTTTGTACAAAGTTTTTGTTACAATTCCCGAGTCCCCATTTTGTTCTACAGCCTATCCTAAAATCCATCATTCTCACTCAAGTCATTAATTTCACAGCTGAAATGAATTTTTTCCGTGCCTCTTTATTGTAATACGACGATACTGTGAGAGTTTTCCGAACAAGTAACATTAATATATCAAACCGTTTTGCAAGCGAAAGTTACGTAATGAATAGGCAGGTAATTTCTTGGGTTTATTAAGTTAATGCTCTTTAAACGAAAGTGGCCAAAACTTGTGAGATGGACATGTCATTTTTATTTTTGTATATCATCGATGAGTGCATCAGAGAGAGAGCAAGCTACGTTAGTGTTAAACAATCTTTGGTCTTGTCGTGACACAGTTTGCCTCTGCACAATCTGATAAATACTTAACTGAAGCGTAGTAGGTGATGGACACATGTAGTAGTGCCGTGTGGACTTCTGATGGTATCTGTTAGATGAAGAAAGCACAGCAAGGATGAGTATGATGTTAACTTGCTAAGAGCTGAGAGAAAGACCACCCCACTTCCGTTAATCATCGGTTAACATATTAACTGAATAAACTTTTTGCATTTTATAGGAATCCTCTGTTAACATTGTACCCTCTTTAAATCATTATTCACGTTGTTAAGCAGAGTATTGTTCAGACGAATGTTGTGTGTGAAGATTACGCGAAGTTTTACTATGTCTTTTTGAATATATATTTCTTCCTAAGATCGTTATCTTGGAATATCGTTTAAGAGGAATGGTTACTCTCCCCACCCCACTGTTTGTCAACATGCGTTACCACATGGAGCAGTTTAAATATGTATGTGGGAACAGGAAATTCGCTTAGCTGCTGCCTACTTGCTGTTTGCTGTTGTGCTTTCGAGAAATACGCAACAGTGTTACCAAGACGCGAGGTAATTGAAACCTTTAATTAGGACCAGATAATTGTTTTACTTCAGTTTCGCATTCAACATCAAGACAAATTGCATTCAGATCAGTTACAGTTCGGTTCAAATTAGGTTCTGTTTAGTCAAAGATTAGCATACAAGGGAAAAGTTGGGTAACAGTTTGTGAATACATAGTTTTAGTAATACGTAGACTTTTCTAGAGAGGTAAAGTTTTGCTAAATTTCAGACAGAAACAAAATATAGAGAGCAACTTACAAACTAACGGGATCTTCATGTGTAGTTTGTTTTACGTGAACTAGTGACGAATCCTATGTTTATTCAACACTATATAAGAAGAATTGCTGAAAAATTATGAAAGAAATGAGTGAGAAAGAGGAAGCAATAGCGAGTGCAGACTGTGTTCTCTGAATTTCAGCTACTGGGCCTAGAATAGCTCTCAACGTGGGAGAATGGTAGTTTAGTTTGAATCAAATGCTACCCACAGTTATTTCATAATATTACATGAATTTTGAAAGCTTATTATTATTATTGTTGTACTTACGTCTTTTTATTAATAGTAGTCAAGTATGCGTGCGTTTGAATACGATTCTTTAGTGCACACTAGGCTGTCTGCTATATAGGTCCGCAGATCGTGTTCTTGCGGTAGCGTTCACGCTTCTCTCACATGGGGTCCCGGGTTCGATTCCGGCAGGGTCAGGGATTTTCCCTGCCTCGAGATGACTGGGTGTTGTTGTGTCGTCTTCATCATCATCATTCATCCCCATTACGGTCGGAGGAAGGCAATGGCAAACCACCTCCGCTAGGACCTTGCCTAGTTCGGCGGTGCGGGTTTCCCGCGCCGTCCCCTACGCTCCTCGGAGTATGGGACCTCATCATCATATACCAGCGCTATCAGCTGAAGAATGCTATACATAGTCTTCCTCGGTAGTCGCGTTAGGTACTTCGCAATTTAGATAAAATAATTTCAGTGTTACTCGCTTAATACGCATGGCACACACTGTTGTGTGTTCACTTCTCCTACACGAAACCGAATGTAACGGCGAGGATACTCTCTGAAGGTTCGAGGGTCATTATCAAAATTCCGGTTCTTAGTTAGGCATCTTTCTGTATGTTTCAGGTTACAGAGTGTTTCTATTTAGATATAATAGCCTAACATACTAACACCCGTACATATAACTTCCCATGGTCTTCCGGTGTACATGATAATTAGAGCCTTTTCGGGTCTTTCAGCTTTTATAACCCGGCTTAAAACCAAGGAAGACGCTATCCTGATACTAATACATTATCATAATACAAGTGGCTTTAGAATACTAACACATTAACATAACATAGCTAGATGATAATTTCTCCTTTTTAAGACCAAATATACGTAAAAGCGATTAAAACTTACAATGATAATAATACAATGTATTCCTCGATAACAGGTTCAAGGGCAGTAACACCGAATAAATAAATGAATACTGAATTAGTCTCAGAGCCCGTCGGATCTGCGACAGCTTCAAGTAATGAGCGGACTTCGTGTGATCTAACCTGGGGATAATGCTGCTAAAAAACTAACAAATATCTGATTTCTCGTAATCTCACAGAACTGGAATACGCTAAAATTATCGCGACTGAACGAAAAGATGAAATATTCACAAAGATAAAAGACTCATCAGTACCATCAGTGACAGAAGTCCCTGAAAGCATCTTATAAGTGTCAAGTGTCACACAACACGCATACTTCACAGACACGGATGAACATTAGACATTCACCGGTAACCCTCAATTTCGAGAAAACTGGGATATGGAAAGCGAATTGGGCATTTCTCGCAGTGAGAGGTAAGGAACATCTGTGTGGTTAAGAGGTGAGAATCTTCTGTGTGGTTCACTAGAGACCTTCTGACCAGAGAAGAAACGATGGAAGCCATTGGAAATGATGATTCTGTGATATCATATGGGAATAGAGTAGGACAGACACCTCGTTTTAGCAGCGGATGAATAACAACTAAAGAATTAGAAACTAAGGCGAGGATTACGCTGCAGAACCAGTCTGACTCGCGCAGTTTGCGAACTTTGGTCTCCGAGAAAGATATGAGGTTGAAATGGATCGCGGAATGGCATCCTTGTTCCGGCTCCAGATACCGCAATAAATGTAACTGGTTACTTGTTTGTCGTTTATTCATCAGGCTAAGAGTTTACGAATATGAAAATGCAGCTGTGGATGATTAGCAGATGATCTAAAACACAAATGTGAGGTCATGGGATATGCTCATAATTTTATTATTGGTTTCGAAGTTTCCAGTCAGAGAGATTCCATACGTTGTGTGATGTCGTCAGTCATACTGCTACCAACCCCTCACTTATCGACCTTAATGACAGTGAAAAATTAAACAGCGTGCACCTCTTGGAAATTTGGGAAAAGCAATCGTCACCGAAGTTAATTTGTCGGTAAAGAGGGAGGAATGGGTTACATCTAAATGAAAGGAAAAATGCAAATGAAATTGGTGAAAATTAATTATGAGAAAAGGGTAAAATTAATAAAGAAAGCAAATGTGCTGTCGTTACGTTAACAATTAATTGGCGTTAATTAGATATTTGAGATTTGGGGAAAATTACGGTCGCCAGCCCTATGGACAACTACTATAACAACTGAAAATGAAAGGTTAATGCACATATAATTAGCACTAAAAACGTGGCAACTGAAGGTTGACACGTGCTGTGTGAAAACTGAATGCTTGTCAGAAGTAATAAATTTCGCTACACTCTGACTTAATTTAGGAAAACAATTAATAAAACCGGAAAATTGAAAGTTAATTTAGTGACTGAAATTAATAGTGAACTTTGTTTCTGAAACACTACGAAATTCAATAAAATAAGGTTAGTCTTGGGCTACCTCAACAATCATTTCAAAAGCTACTTGAACCTACGCAATTTAGAAATAAGAGATTTAACTTTGAACTTGAATTAAATGATTCTGAACAATTAACAATAGTAACATTTAGTAAGTACCAAGCTGAGCTGCAGTCACAGGTAAGCTAAAATATGGTAACAAAATTTGCACTCTTAATTTCTGCTTGTGTAATCTAAATATTGTATCCAGATATGAATAGTTTAACTGAACTTGGAAATTAAAGCAGTGCAATGGAATGATATTACTTTAATGCTGGCGTATGAATTTCAAAGACACTCGGGTTCATTCCAGAAAAGGAAGGGACCCTGCTTGGTAATGCAATTGGGACAATGAGCAACAAAGGTTTATGCTAAGTTGCTGAATTTTTTGATGCAACAGTTTGAAAAGCTGAGGTCTGCCATACAGTTTTAAAACTTTACGTGGTTTTAGTCTTCCTTGTTGGTTGATTGAAGGTTTGCAGTCGTCGATTGGGGAGTTGGCGACAGTCACTCATTGTCTGCTGTCGCTGTTGCAGAAGCTGGATGTTGGCGCGCCTTCTTCTCGACATGGTCACCAGGCGAAACAGGCTCTTGATGTGCGCCAGCTAATGCTTCCCGTCCGTGACACCATGTCAGAAACTATCATAGCACGTCGAGCGCAATTACATGCTGCCAAACCCCGAAGGCGCGGCAACTCGCGGGAGCGTCACACAACACACCTCCTCCACCGCCCTACTCCAGCCAGACTCTCTCTGCCCGCGCTCCACGCGGCACAGTTAACACTACCAAAGATCCTAAACACTTTGGTTCTCCACACGACCTATCGATGTAAAGGTTCTATAGCATAGTTTTCCCTAGGCCATACCCAGCGTAAAAATACAAATAATATTTACAAAACAAACCAATTATACATCGACATATATATATATATATATATATATATATATATATATATATATATATACAGTTACAATATATAACAGTTAACAGTAACAGTTAACAGTAACAGTTAACAGTTACAATATATAAAGACACAGAAATGTCAAATCTTCAGGTAACAAAATAAGGAAGAAAATTTATAGTACAATAGATGGAAATATGAGGATATACATTTCCGGCGTTACAATACGACCACACCGTCGCCTGAGAGATCGATCCACCGGATGCGATTCTCTCGGTAAACGGAACAGAAGAACGGCTGTGTTAGCCAAAGAGTACACAGCCAGTCGCAGTACTTATGTTCGCCGCTAGGCCACTTCATGTGCAGCAGGAGAGTAGTGCAGTTGTGGCAGTCTACAGTTCGTAGACACGCTCAGTGGTGAGCCAGCGCCGATGTTAGTCATCGTCTGCAGCTCAGTCGTTGCTGCCATCAAGTCTTTGTAGCTCCGTTCCAAGTTAGTCTTCGTATGCACCGGTTTCAATATTCAAAATTACGAGAGATTAATTCGTCACTGCAAGATTTGTGATTCGTAAATTATAACATTCTACAGACGCTTAGTCTAGTTGCGTCTTCTATAATTGTCAACCAACTGATCATGGACTACAGCAAAGTTAACTAATAAATACTTCTTATTTTGTACTCCTGATAATTAATTGAGTTTCCCTGTTGTAGCTAACAAGCAGTCTTGGCATAGTAAAACCCACGTTTCCACCTCCTTGGCTACCTCATATTTACAGCCTCACGTTGATGGACTCCATTACGGTGGAATATCGAGAGACATCATTCTGATAGTCAAGTTATGGTAATGTATGGCTCTTTTATTCGTCATTTGATTCAGTACCTCCCGATTAGTTGTCCTGTTTACCCCTGTAAGCATTCATCTGTAATACTCCGATTCTAAACCTTCTATTACGTTCGTTGATCTTTTCCTATCCAAGTCGGCTTCCATGAGATTTTTCACAAAGATTCATTTAATTGCACAAGACAGTGTGTCGGGAATATGTACTATATTCTCTCCATGAATGAAGAAATAATCTAATGGTGAATGTAAACTTGTGCATCCAGTTTAAAATTTTGGCGCCAGCTGTAAGTAGCCACCCACCAACGAAAGGTTATAAAACCCCCCTGCTTCCCGGGATTTGCGACATTACAAGTTGACAATGACCGTGAATTATGAATTTTGACCCGTATCGGGATAAGTCATCCGAATCCGACGTAAATAATGATTATTCCGCGGGAAACAGGAGACGTTATAACTTGATCGTTATTGAATGAGTAATTTCATTAAATAACGATCGGTAAATGAAGTAATGGAAATAATTTGGAATTAAATTTTGCCAGTGGAAATTTTGCCGAAAGAAATGATTAAGTTGTAAAAGCAATTAAAAAATCGGTCGCCAGGTCAACTGATGAGCGACAGTACTGTTAAGTACGTGAATAATTGTGTCAAAAATAAAGTTCACCTGTTTGTATCGCAGCAGGTGGATCGGGAACTTCTAACTAAATACTGTGTCAGGCTCAGTAGTCATATAAAACAATGTCATAACAATCTAACTACACTTAAACATCAATGGCTAACTTTCAATAACTATTTTGATAATCATTTTGTTCATAATTTGTCAGATAAGTGCAATACTGACAACACAGATAATTATCTATCGAGATTTTGAATAATGGACTGTCATTCTGTCTTTAAAATTACGTACTTTGCACAGTTTAATCTACTGATAATGAAATATATTGCCAATAATTGATTAATTATGTTTTGAATGATAATAATTCAGGTGGAATAAGCTTTACAGTTTCATGAAATATCCTTGAACTAACTTCAGCTGAATATGCCTTGAAATAAATCTTAATAATCAAACATATTACTTCAGTCTATTATTAAGTTACTATGGTTGGCGTAAGCTTATTAAGTGAAACAATTAACTACGATAATCAATCGGAAAGTTACTCTTTCACCATCTATGCAAATAATTTGTTAATTAACATATTTTCTCTTGATAATGGCGTGACACACTCGGTTCAATAAGGCAAGGATCGGAAGGGAGCTATTTGGTGTTTTGTCGGGTGGAATGTAACTGCAACACTTCGATTACAAAGTGCTTGTTATTAATTGTTCAACTTCAGAGAAAAGCACATCACTGGCAAGCCTTCTACAATTTTATCCTACGAAAGTTACGTAGATCTTACCTCCCTCGATGTCGGTGGATCGACGGAAGTCCACGGCAGCGACACAATGTGGCAGCGGGCTTTTACTGTTGCGACTTGGGCCCACAGTCCGCTTCACATTTAAGTCCTCGTTTCTTCAGCACTATGCCCATTAATCCATAATAACTTGCTCGGCCATGCTTCCAGATATGCCGACATTACTTTCCCGTCGTACTTAGATCCACACACTAGCCGTTAGATGTAACACAGCTAGCACTAGCAGCACTCGACTGTACTTCTTACTTCGAGCACGGCGTTACTGCTACTACTACCCGCTGGCGCGCTCCCGCGCCCAGCGGCACGACAAAACAACCTCTCTGACTTCAACATTAACTAAATATGCCCTGACTTGCCAGTGTTAAATATTACATAATTTAAACATAGTATTTACAATACATGTTTACACTAGACAATACATCGTATACAAACAGTTTCATGTGATAAGTAAGCGAAAAAATTCATAGCAGGAACTGAGTTGAAGCGTCACAAGGTGTTCAACATTCTCAGTTTGACAACAGTGTGGCGTGCCTTTTTTCGATTGTACGGCACTGCACTATCACCTACAGCTCAAAGCACGTGTCTATGGAACAAGCACTCTCACAAAACTGGTAGTTTATGTAGGAGAAATCCACGGGTCTCCTCGTGTGCAGATGCTACATGAAGAGGGCATTCAAGATACACCGAGGTGACAACAGTCAGAGAACGCCTCCTGACGTCGCGTCGCACCAGCTCTTCCCTGGCACAGCGCAGGCACCGTGACGAGGCATGGACTCAACAATTCGCTGGAAGTCCTCTGCAGAAACAGTGATCCATGCTACGTCTACAGCCGTCCATAGCCGCGAAAGTGTAGCCGGTCTAGGATTTTGTGCACGAACTGACCTTTAAATTATTGTATGTCCCACGAATTTTCGATGCGATTCCTGTCGGGTGACCTGCGTAGGCAAATCATTCGTCAGAGATATCCAGAATGTTCTTCAAACCAGTCGCGAACAAGAGTGACCCGTTGATATGACGCACTGTCATCCGTAAAAATTCCGTCTTTATTTGTTGCAAAAGGTCTCAAAGTAGCCGAATATAATCATATCCAGTCAATGATCGGTTCACTTGCACCAGAGGACCCAGTCTGTTCCATGTAAACACAGCACACCCCATTACCGAGTTACCACAAGCTTGCACAGTGCCTTGAGTCCATGGCCTGGTGGGTTTGTGGCGTACTCGAATTCTACCATCACCTCTCACCAGTGCAATCGAGATTCATCTGAGGAGCGCATACTTTTCCAGTCGTCTAGGGTCCAACCGATATGGTCACAAGCCCAGGAGATGCGCTGCAGACGATGTCGTGCTCTTAGCAAAAGCGCTAGCGTCGATTATCTGCTGCCATATTTACATCTACATTTACATTTATACTCCGCAAGCCACCCAACGGTGTGTGGTGGAGGGCACTTTACGTGCCACTGTCATTACCTCCCTTTCCTGTTCCAGTCGCGTATGGTTCGCGGGAAGAACGACTGCCGGAAAGCCTCCGTGCGCGCTCGAATCTCTCTAATTTTACATTCGTGATCTCCTCGGGAGGTTTAAGTAGGGGGAAGCAATATATTCGACACCTCATCCAGAAACGCACCCTCTCGAAACCCGGACAGCAAGCTACACAGCGATGCAGAGCGCCCCTCTTGCAGAGTCTGCCACTTGAGTTTGCTAAACATCTCCGTAACGCTATCACGCTTACCAAATAACCCTGTGACGAAACGCGCCGCTCTTCTTTGGATCTTCTCTATCTCCTCCGTCAACCCGACCTGATACAGATCCCACACTGATGAGCAATACTATAGTATAGGTCGAACGAGTGTTTTGTAAGCCACCTACTTTGTTGATGGACGACATTTTCTAAGGACTCTCCCAATGAATCTCAACCTGGTACCCGCCTTACCAGTAATTCCAATTTTGTCGCACTGCCCTAACGGATACGATCGTCTTAGGTCCCACATAGATTTCAGCGGTTTTGTCAAGTAGTGTTACTTGTCTATTAGCACTGACAAATCTATACAAACGTCGTTGCTCTCGATCGTTAAGTGAAGGCCGTCGGCCACTGCCTTGTCAGTGGTGAGAGTTAATGCCTGAAATATGGTAGCCTCGGCAAACTGTTGACGATGTGGATCTCGGAACACTGACCTCCCTAACGATTTCCGAACTGGAATGTCCCGTGCGTCTACTATTCCGCGTTCAAAGTGTGCTAATTCCACTTCGGAGAGTTTTCACATGGGTCACCTGAGTACAAGTGACACATCTGTCAATGCACTGCCTTTTATACGTCGTGTATGCGATACTACCGCTACCTGTACATGTTCATATCGCTATCCCAGAACTTCTATCAACTCAGAGTGGTTTTCCACGTAGTAGTCAGCTGAGGGTTTCTCACGTATGGCGTGTTTTACGGCAACTTCGTGTTCCAAACTATACAGGTGAACATGGTAACGGCTACAATGTAAAACCATGGGGCATATAGCGGACTCATACCGCAATCAAGCACGGAGGAGACTTTACAAAGTTTCTAGTAATTATTTTGGAAATGAGTCACTTTTCACAAACGTCAGAACATTAACAAAAATTCATTTTTCAACTGTACGACGTACTAATACTCCGATACCTGCATCTAACATCCTTTCTTGTCAGTAAGGTGTGGTGTCACCGCCAGACACCACACTTGCTAGGTGGTAGCTTTAAATCGGCCGCGGTCCATTAGTACATGTCGGACCCGCGTGTCGCCTCTGGTAGTGATCGCAGACCGAGCGCCACCAAACGGCAGGTCTCGAGAGACGGACTAGCACTCGCCCCAGTTGTACGACGACTTTGCTAGCGACTACACTGACGAAGCCTTTCTCTCATTTGCCGAGAGACAGTTAGAATAGCCTTCAGCTAAGTCCATGGCTACGACCTAGCAAGGCGCCATTAGTTACTTCATGAATCTAAAGAGTCTCACTTGTATCATCAAGAATGCTGTATACAAATGATGGATTAAAGTTAAGTATTATAGCAGCTACGTACTTTTCTTTATAGCATTCATTACGTCTCCTGTTTCAGACCTATCTCTAGCCTGCGTCAGTAACGCGTGCCTTTCGGCAACTTCGTGTGGCGTAGCGGTCTTGTTACGCCACAACAGTTGGCGACGCGGATCAATCAGGATCTTGTTCTTTCTACTTGCTTTGCCCCAATTTACTTGTGTCATGGCTTCGCCACATTCTCCAGATGTACTGTCCGAATTTTATCGCTTGCGGAATCAGCAGACGCAGGCGTTATTGGATGCCCTTGGAAGGCTCGTCCTGGGTCAACGTGCACTGCAAAACGATGCAGCCGCCGCCACTTCACCGCTACCGCAGCCACAGCACGCAGTTGCACCCCAGTTTCGGCCTTTTGATTCAGCCCAGGAATCATGGACGGAGTGGTCACGCCAATTTGGATTCCATCTCGCCGCCTACAGAATTCAAGATAATAAGCGGCAGCCGTTTTTGCTTTCGTGTGTAGGTGTGTCCACCTACCGTGTGATAGTGAAATTGTTTCCCCGACGCGACGTAGCAACTCTGTCCTACGAAGAAATTTTGTCTGCATTGGATGCCTATTTCAAAGAAACAGTCAATGTCGTTGCAAAAAGGTATACGTTCTTTCATACAAAACGTACGGCCGGTCAAACTAATCGGGAGTGGGTTGCGACTTTGCAAGGCATTACTAGGGATTGTGCTTTTGAGTGTGAATGTGGACTCCCTTATTCAGATACTATGGTGCGTGATGCAATTGCACAGAACGTTTCTGATGTTCGCATACGGGAACAGATTTTGAAACTAGTCAATCCCTCCCTTCAACAAGTGATAGATATATTGGATAGGCAAGACACACTTGACTTTGCTCAGGAATCATTTGCAACTTCACCAGCAATGTATCACATTAACCGGCCCGCCGGGCGCGCTGCACGGAACGTTAAACAGCCCTCGCGCCCGTCCGCACAGCTGCGGCCTAGCTCTCAAACACGTGTGCCACGCAAGCAAGCAAATGCAGTGAAATCATGCCCGCGGTGTGCAACTAGACATTCGCCTGACGATTGCCCATCACGCCAAGCTGTTTGCTTTTACTGTCACAAGAAAGGACATGTTCAAAGTGTTTGCCAGAAAAAGCTCAGATCAGACAATCACAACCATTCCACGCCCACTGCTTCGCGCCGGAATCGAACCACGAATACTCAGGCTCGTGAACCTTCGCCCATGGACATTCATGTAGTTAATTCCACCCCGTCCAGTGCCCCTTTCTCTAACAGTGACTGTGTTCGTCCCACAAAAAGTGTGCGTCGACGTCGCCGGAAATCCCGTCAAGTCGCCAGTGCTTCTGTACCTGTATCAGTTCAAATTGCACGAGAAAGTCGCTCTTGTCGTCGGCAGGACAATAAACTTTTTGTAGACTTGGACTTTGAAGGCAAAGTGATACCATTCCAGCTCGATACCGGAGCTGCGGTTTCATTGATCAATCACGACACGTACAAACAACTGGGCAAACCGCCATTGCGTGCCGCAAATGTTCAGCTCACTAGTTATTCAGGACAGCAGATCCCTGTGTTAGGACAGTGGACTCTTATTGCCACATACAAGGGACAAACGAAACTTGTGTCATTTTACGTTCTTCGTTCTTCTTCTGCAGTGAACTTGTTTGGTTTGGATTTATTTCCGTTGTTTAACTTGTCTATAGTCAATCAGGTCCTCTCAGTGAATCAGACTGTGCCTTCCGACAGTGTTTCTCGTCCATGTGACGAATTTGCAGACATTTTTGCACCGGGCCTTGGTTGCGCTAAGAACTATGAAGCACATTTGGAACTGAAAGTAAACGCGCAACCGAAATTTTTCAGAGCGCGCAATGTTCCCCACGCATTGCGTGATGAGGTCGCAAGAACATTAAACGACTTACAATCACAGGGTGTAATTGAACGTGTGCAGGCTTCACTCTGGGCCTCACCCTTAGTAATTTTGCCAAAACCTTCCGGAAAACTGAGACTTTGTGTGGACTTCAAGGCAACTGTGAATCCACAACTTGTGACTGCAACTTTTCCTTTGCCCCGCCCGGAAGATCTTTTGGACAAACTGTGCCCGGGTAACTACTTTTCGAAGTTGGACCTAGCAGATGAGTACTTGCAAATACCTGTGGACGAAGAATCCCAGCGCGTCTTGGTGGTTAACACGCATCTTGGGTTGTATCGCTTCAAAAGACTGCCATTCGGGTGCGCATCCGCCCCTGCATTGTTTCAGCAGTATCTACAAACTGTTTGTGCGTCGGTCCCTACTGCAGCAAACTATCTGGACGATATTGTGATCTCCGGAAAGACAGAAGACGAACATTTAGCCCACCTACGCACATTATTTCAAGTATTGCGACAAAATGGTCTTCGCTTGCGGAAGGACAAGTGTGTGTTTTTTGCTTGTGACTTACCATATCTGGGACATGTCATCAATGCCCAAGGCATACACCCCACTCCAGAGCACCTCCGTGACATACAGGACTTGCAGTCGCCGCAGAATTTGAAGCAGCTGCAGAGTGTGCTGGGAAAAATTAACTATTATCACCGTTACATCCCGCATGCCTCTTCCATTTCAGCTCCGCTTCATCGCTTACGCCGTACAGGTGTTCCGTTCGTCTGGACGACGGAATGCGAACGAGCCTTTCGCCAGTTGAAATCGGCGTTGCTTTCTAATACTTGCCTTACGCCATTCGATCCCCAGAAACCCCTTTTGTTGATGGTAGATGCATCGGAATTCGGGATCGGTGCTGTGCTTGCGCACTAGGATGGCTCGCATGATCGCCCTATCGCCTTTGCGTCAAAATTGCTCTCATCTGCGCAAAGACATTATTCACAGATAGAGAAAGAAGCTTTGGCTCTCGTATTTGGTGTTACTAAGTTCCATGATTTCTTGTATGGTCGTCACTTTACCATCATCACAGACCACAATCCTTTGACATCGCTTTTTCATCCGAACAAGCCTGTACCTCCACGTACAGTGCAGAAATTCATTCGCTGGTCTATTTTTTTCTCGCAGTACCGCTACGATATCTTGTATCGGTCCACTGCTAAGCACGGAAACGCTGATGCGTTGTCCCGTTTGCCTGTTGCTGAGGATAAAGCATTCGATTCTTCCGAACTTGCTTGCATGTTCATTCATTCGGAAACCGATGATGTGGTCGAATCGTTTCCGATTGATTTTCGTCGTGTAGCTACAGCCACAGCTTCTGACCCTGTCCTTGCTACCGTTCTGCGTTTTGTTGCTACGCAATGGTCCTTGTCGACGTCACGGATCGAGGATCCGTTGGTTCGCCGATTTTTTGCTCACAGGGAGAGATTTTTTGTACGACGTGGTGTTTTGTTGTTCCGTTCTGATAATCAGTCCAGAGTCGTGGTCCCACGTTCGTTACAGTCCTCAGTCTTACGGCTTCTTCACCGAGGACATTGGGGTATAGTGCGAACGAAACAACTTGCTCGTCAGCACTGTACTTGGTTCGGAATCGATGCTGCGATTACGAATATGTGCTCTTCTTGCATGGCGTGTGCCGAACAACAATCCGCACCGCCGCGGAAATTCTTTGCATGGCCGAACGCCACTTCCCCTTGGCAACGCTTGCACATCGATTTTGCTGGTCCATTCTGGAATGCTAGATGGTTGGTTGTGGTCGATGCTTTCAGTAATTTTCCTTTTGTTGTCCGGATGTCTTCCACGACATCATCTGCCACCATCCAAGCGTTATCGGCTATCTTTTGTATTGAAGGTCTTCCACAGACTATTGTTTCCGACAATGGTCCACAATTCATGTCCGCGGAATTTCAGTCATTCTGCAAGGCCAATGGTATTCAACATCTGACATCTGCGCCGTTTTCGCCTCAGTCAAACGGTGCCGCTGAACGATTGGTCCGGACTTTCAAGTCACAGATGTTGAAGTTGAAAGAGTCGCATTCTCGGGAGGACGCGTTATTGCTCTTTTTGTCTTCGTATCGCTCTCAGCTCCGAGATGGTCCCTCGCCGGCTGAGTTGCTCCATGGTCGTCCTCATCGAACCTTGATGGCTTTGCTGCATCCGCCGCATCAGGTTCCAGTGCAGCGGCAGACTACTGCTTTTGCTCCTGGCGACGTTGTCTTCTATCGCACCTATAGAGGTTCACGGCGTTGGCTCGCAGGGCGCATTCTTCGCTGCCTCGGCCGCGCGATGTATTTGGTTTTGGGGGCCTCTGGTGAGGTGCGTCGGCATCTCAAACAGCTGCGCCTCTGTCGTCGCCTGGGTTCTGCCGCTCCCCGTCTGCTTTCGGCGACGGTGCCGTCCGGTCAGCGCCCTGGGGACCCATCTACTGGCTCGCCTCATCCCCAGGTGTTACCGACGCTGCCTTCCATTTTGCCTCATGGCGACGCGCCGCCGTCGCCGCCTGTTCTCCCGCCGGCGCCGCCCGCAGTGGACGCATCGCTGCAACTGCCTGGCGCCTCCCTGGGTCACGCGCCGCCGATAGCTTCCCGTGACCAGATGTCCTCCGCCATGGAACTTTTGCTCGCTCCGGACCAGATGTCGTCTTCGCCCGTCGGGTGCCCCGACCACATGGAGGTCGACCCTTCGGCCCCTCCTGTCTCTCTACGGGCGCATACTCCGCATGTTGACGTGCACCCTGGACTAGGTTTTCAGGCGTTTCCTAGCTCCCCTCGGACCGAATGGCCAGGTGCGGGTGGCACCGCCTCGCCTGTTGTTAGGCTCCCCACCTCATCGCATACGTCAACATGGGGTCCTCCCCACGGCGGGCGGAAGCCTTATCACACGACCGTTCGCCGATTTGCGGGGCAGGAATGTGGTGTCACCGCCAGACACCACACCTGCTAGGTGGTAGCTTTAAATCAGCCACGGTCCATTAGTACATGTCGGACCCGCGTGTCGCCACTGGTAGTGATCGCAGACCGAGCGCCACCAAACGGCAGGTCTCGAGAGACGGACTAGCACTCGCCCCAGTTGTACGACGACTTTGCTAGCGACTACACTGACGAAGCCTTTCTCTCATTTGCCGAGAGACAGTTAGAATAGCCTTCAGCTAAGTCCATGGCTACGACCTAGCAAGGCGCCATTAGTTACTTCATGAATCTAAAGAGTCTCACTTGTATCATCAAGAATGCTGTATACAAATGATGGATTAAAGTTAAGTATTATAGCAGCTACGTACTTTTCTTTATAGCATTCATTACGTCTCCTGTTTCAGACCTATCTCTAGCCTGTGTCAGTAACGCGTGCCTTTCGGCAACTTCGTGTGGCGTAGCGGTCTTGTTACGCCACAACATAAGGTGTCTGAGTAAGGGATCTTCTCTAAAAGGCATAAGGATCTCCCATTGCACCCTCCCATTGCCTCTAACTCTTGTCGCAAATGTAACTGCCTCTTCAGCTCTTTAGAAGACAAAGTTTTGCGACACTCAATTACCCTTTAGTCTACATCCCATACCTTAAAAAAGAATACTTGTCCTTGTATTCGATATTAACATATTTCTCTTTTTCAGGAATGTCTTGCAGTTATTCCCAATCTACAGGGTATATGGTCTTTATTTCTGCTGTATACAGTTAATTTAGTTCCAAATAACAAAACTTTCCATCAGATACATTCAGTTTCCCAACATAATTCCGTCAGCGACATCTCACTTAATTCGACGACACTGCAAAATTAATTTTTACTTCTCGAGACACTGTCCAGATCGTTCAATTGTTATTCCTTTGCTCTCTGTGACAGAATTGAAATCTCAGTGGCCGCTACTGACGTTTTTATCTCTTTTTCCTGAATTCTAATTCGTTTCCTAACTTTTTCTTTGCATTATCTTACCGCCTACTTAATTAAGTGACATACTTAATTACTGACAAGAAAATCAACAATCTTCTCACGCTACCAACCCAACTACTGCCTGCTTTTAATGTTTTCAGATTTCTGTAATTGCATTTTATTTTTTGTAGAAGTTGCAGACACCCTTTCTATGTCCATGTTTTGTACCAGAGAACCTCAAAATATCATTAAGTGTATTCTAGTCAATTATTTCTCGCAAATCTACTAAAAGGACAAGTGACAGATAATACAGTAGACCATGTCGTCTACAGTAGGTACGATCTCTACCCGTAAGTACGATCTGTGACAAAATAGCAACTTAAATTCACCAGACAATATACTAACAACGCCCTAAACGTACACACTGGCCTTTTTGGACCAATGTATATAGTTTAGAATTGGTATGAGATAGCCATACGACCGTATACGGCTGATGTAAGTCATGGAATTGAAGTGATGTTTATGCGTCAGTCTGTTGTATGGAATCAACACAGTAAAATGAATCCACACGAGGACGTAGTAGAATGTTACAACGAAGCTGTCGCTTGTCGGAGTGCCCATATCTACACAGAGAATGATTGCTTCGTTGGTGTTCCAACACTGACTCTCAGTAAGTGATAAATCACTTGCATCCATATAAGAGACCATAGAAAAAGAAGTCGTAAACAGATCCACACCGATAGTCACAGTAAGCTAATGTCATGCTTTGAGAACCTTCTCGCTGCTACAGACCTGCTCTCTGCATTACCATGCTGAGGGTGGCTTTTGCTATGGTTGTGTTGCTCACCAAATGCTGGTGCCTGTGCAGAAAGACGGCGATCCAGCCGCAATGAAACACTTGTTATCAGATTTTTCGAAAGGTACTAGGTGAAAAAAAAATTATTGCGCAGCTTACAGTCTGATATCTTAACTCGGTAAGGAATTTCTCTTCGATATCCGTCGTACTAACTACACTGCGTTAAATTAATTAAAATATTACACCAATTTTAAAGAGGTAAAAGGGCATTCCGTAAACTTTGCATATGTTTGATTTTACGTCATAGATTGCAGTGAATGAAGTGCAGATGAGATATCGAAATTTCGTTCACAATTGTGTGCAGAACTATGTATCATTTAGCTCTCGATTTATTGCGTTTTAAATCGGATAAGCGGTCGCGGGCGAAGCGCCGTTTCACATCCTTGCGTATGCCGAATTATGTCGTCATAACAATCGTTCTAACTCGTACACGAGTCAAGATATCGAAACGAAGAATTTTTGGAAATGATAACACACAAGAGGCACATATATTGTACACTACTGGCCATTAAAATTGCTACACCACGAAGATGACTTGCTACTGACGCGAACTTTAACCGACAGGAACAAGATGCAGTGATATGCAAATGCTTAGCTTTTCAGAGCATTCACACAAGGTTGGCGTCGGTGGCGACACCTACAACGTGCTGACATGAGGAAAGTTTCCAACCGATTTCTCATACACAAACAGCAGTTGACCGGCGTTGCCTGGTGAAACGTTGTTGTGATGCATCGTGTAAGGAAGAGAAATCGTACCATCTCGTTTCCGACTTTGATAAAGGTCGGATTGTAGAATATAGCGATTGCGGTTTATCGTATCGCGACATTGCTGATCGCGTTGGCCGAGATCCAATGACTGTTAGCAGAATATGGAATCGGTGGGTTCAGGAGGGTAATACGGAACGCCGTGCTGGATCCCAACGGCCTCGTATAACTAGAAGTGGAGATGACAGGCATCTTATCTGCATGGCTGTAACGAATCGTGCAGCCACGTCTCGATCCCTTAGTAAACAGATGGGGACGTTCACAAGACAACAACCATTTCCACGTACAGTTCGACGACGTCTGCAGCAGCATGGACTCTCAGCTCGGAGACCATGGCTTCGGTTACCTTTGACGCTGCATCGCAGACAGGAGCGCCTGCGATAATGTACGTAACGACGAACCTGGGTGCACGAATTGCAAAACGTCATTTTTTCGGATGAATCCAGGTTCTGTGTACAGCATCATGATGGTAGCATCCGTGTTTGGCGACATCGCGGTGAACGCACATTGGAAGCGTGTACTCGTCATCGCCATACAGACGTATCATCTGGTGTGATGGTATGGGATGCCACTGACTACACATCTCGGTCACCTCTTGTTCCCATTGACGGCACTTTGAACAGTGTGTTACGACCCGTGGCTCTACCCTTCATTCGATCCCTGGGAAACCTTACATTTCAGCAAGATAATGCACGACCGCATGTTGCAGGTCCTGTACGGGCCTTTCTGGATACAGAAAATGTTCGACTGCTGCCCTGGCCAGCACATTCTCCAGATCTCTCACCAATTGAAAACGTCTGGTCAATGGTGGCCGAGCAAATCGCTCGTCACGATACGCCAGTCACTACTCTTCATGAACTGTGGTATCGTGTTGATGGTGCATGAGCAGCTGTACCTGTACACGCCATCCAAGCTCTGTTTGGCTCAATGCTCAGGCGTATCAAGGCCGTTATTACGGCCAGAGGTGGTTATTCTGGGTACTGATTTCTCAGGGTCTGTGCACCCAAATTGCGTGAAAATGTAATCACATGTCAGTTCTAGTATAATATATTTGTCCAATGAATACCCGTTTATCATCTGCATTTCTTCATGGTGTAAAATTTTGATGGCCATTAGTGTACAACAAATATCCAAAACATTTTTATTCAGCTAATTATGGAAGCAACGTATCCGCAGGAACAAAGGTCGGCAATTCAGAATGCATACAGACGACAATTGCACTGTAGAAAAACCAAAGCGATGCGACTGTAGCGGCGAGCGGCGTGGCAAGAAGTGTGCACTCGGTCACGGTAGTGAAAAGGAAGACAGTCGAAATCAACTCGACAGACACTGCTACTATCAATGAATGCAGGTCAGTCTTAAACAACTGCCGAGCAGCTTCGAAGGGAACTAATGTGGCGGACACTTCGAGTCGAGTATCTTGCTGAAGACTATTTCTCCGTACAGCATATGATTCGGCACAAGTTAGATGAGCCAAATAACGTACGGAATAGACAGGGCTGACCGGAGGCCTATGGTACGGCCTGGCGAGTTGCGATTTCGTCTCTACTCAAATGATTCGAGGTGTCGAGTGCTCCTACTGGGGGTGAGGTGTTTATCCCCGCAGTGTTTGTGGACGTAGGTAGGAAACAGTCGGTGATGTTTCGGGAGTGTTTTCCATACCATGAATTGGGTACACTCATCCAGGTTACCAAGATGTCTAATTCAGGATTCTTTGCCAAGAGGTCGTGTTCCTTCTTGAACAACTTCAAGAAAATACGGGCACTCCGGTCTCCCAAGATAAGTACGGCCGAGTTGACAGTACGTTTCTGGTTTGGCGAACACGCAGGCACCTTACCGCAGCTCGCCTGACCTGTTAATGGGATGTTAATTCCATAGAATCAACAGCAAAATGTGCGCTTCCCCGCATTCTGATAGGTCTACAGGTTCGACGAAAGATCCGCACCGATACCCTGGGAAGTTGCACAGGTCACACTAATACTCAAGAAGGGAAGTTGGAGTAAGCCACTGAATTACAGACGCAACTCACCAACGTCGATTTTCAGTAGGCATTTGGGACACGTGCTAGGTTAGAATATTGCGAATTACCTCCTAGGAAACAATCTACTGAGACATAGTCAGCACCGATTCACACAATATCTTTCTTTTGCATCACAACCAGTTCTTCATTCCCATGAAGTTACGAGTGCTATCGACACGGGCTCTTTAACTGTTTCCGTATTCCTGCATTTCCAGAGGGCTTCCGATAGCATTCCCGACGGGAGACTTGTAATCAAATTTCCTGCCTACGGAGTATCGTCCCTGTCGTGCTACTGGATTCGTGATTTCCTGTCATAAAGGTAAAGGTACAAAGTAATAGACACAGAGTAAATGAGTAAAACAGAAGCGATGCCTGGCGTTCCCCAACAAGGTGTTGTAGGCCTCCTGCTGTTCTTAATCTGTATAAATGATTTAGCAGACAATCCGAGCAGCAATCTTGCAGGTGATGCTGTCGTTTACCGTGTAGTAAAGTCGTCAAAAGATCAAAACCAATTGCAGAATGGTTAGACACGACATCTGTATGGTACGAAAAGTGTAATTGACTCTAAGTAAGTAAAAATGTGAGATCATCCAGATGACTACTAAAAGAAATCGGTTAAATTTCGGATATACGACAGATCACACAAATGTAATGGCTGTCAATTCAACTTAGAACCTAGGAACTTCAATTACGAATAACGTGAATTGCAACGATCACATAGATAACGTTGCGGGGAAGGTAAATCAGATTGCGTTTAATTAGTAGAATATGAAACTTCCTGGCAGATTAAAACTGTGTGCCCGACCGAGACTCGAACTCGGGACCTTTACCTTTCGCGGGCAAGTGCTCTACCATCTGAGCTACCTAAGCACGACTCACGCCCGGTACTCACAGCTTTACTTCTGCCAGTATCTCATCTCCTACCTTCCAAACCTAACAGAAGCTCTCCTGCGAAACTTGCAGAACTAGCACTCCTGAAAGAAAGGATACTGCGGAGACATGGTTTATCCATAGCCTGGGGGATGTTTCCAGAATGAGGTTTTCACTCTGCAGCGGAGTGTGCGCTGATATGAAACTTCCTGGCAGGTTAAAACTGTGCGCCCGACCGAGACTCGAACTCGGGACCTTTGCCTTTCGCGGGCAAGTGCTCTACCATCTGAGCTACCGAAGCACGACTCACGCCTGGTACTCACAGCATTACTTCTGCCAGTATCTCGTCTCCTACCTTCATATCAGCGCACACTCCGCTGCAGAGTGAAAATCTCTTTCTGGAATTAGTAGAATACTTAGAGGATGCAACAAAGTAATTGAAGTGTGTAACACTCCCTTATAATTTGGTGTATCCGCTCGTTCGCGGATCTGAATAGCAGCCCAAATTAAGTAATTAATTAATGTGACCGTGTATCTAATGGGGCTGGCAATCGGATTGGACTGCTCAGGAGATGTTACATTCCATATTGTCCTTCGCAAATACTGTAATAATGTACTGTCTGGTGACAAGAAGAACAACAAACACAGATTCACTAATCAAGACCTATATTCATACCAAAAACCACAAAGATCAGGAGACAGCCACTGCCTTCGCCATACACTGTTAATAACGGCTAATCTCAGCACAGGTTTCTTCGTTATTCATCGTCGTCACACGCAAAATCCAATCACTGTAATCCAACACTGCAATCCAAATAATGCCGGCGCGGTAGACGCGGAATCTCAATAACGGCACACAAAATATCACTGATCACACTCTGTTAATTAAACTTTCTCACTTTCCCGTATAATACTAACACAAAGGGGTTAAACCGCGGCGATGGCCACTCCCTTTGTCGGTAATTTCTATCAATTGCTGGCTTCTGCACAGCTCAGCCCGCGTCGCGGGAACCTCCAACACACACTGACTGACTCAACTCTCGCTCTCGCGACCCAACACACTATCGATAGTTGCCCTGTCGACCTGTGCTGATGCAAACTAAGTAGTAAGGGCCTGCGGACCCCTTACATCCCCGCCCTCGAAAACTTCTTTAGAGCCGCAGGCGAAAAAGAATCGGCAAGGGAATTAAACATTGCTACATTTGAACAAAACACACAGTGTAAATAATGAAAGAAATTACAATTCATCAAAATAATCCCTCGACTCCGGTAGTGGGCTGCCTCCACAATAATTTCTACAAAAAGTTATTACATCACATAAATGTGGTATATCAAATTACAAATTTTTATCAAGCAGCATTACTCCTCTCAAGTCCAATATCGAATGAAACACACAACATACACTCTAAAATTATTACCTAAACACATGACATGTGAATTACTATACTCCAAATTAGTTATTACAGGTTTTATACCTATTCTCAGATAATCTTTGATATGAAATATGCAATTCTAATTGTAATACATCATAAAACACACTGTAAATAAACATTTCCCTTTTTAAATGTCCGTTTTGCAACTAAATGTCCTAAATATCTTAGCAGGTTTATTCGGGTCCTGGTAGCCCTCACTCTTGACCGGACCTCACCTGGAGTGTCATTGTTTTCTTCGGTTCCTCCACCTCTTCCTCTATAATCAGATGAATGATTAAAGTGATTCCTTGGGTCATTACTTCCCTCTTCTATATGCACTGTGTCATTCATTCGCCTATCCCATTTTCTCTCATGATCTATTGGTTCTTCACTCCTTCTCCAATCATTTCTCCATTGACGTTCACCACCAGGGTTCCTGTACCTATGGCCACCACCTCTTCCTCTATAATTAGACGAATTACCAAAATGATTCCTTGGGTCATTACTTCCCCCTTGGTTTTGATCATTAGGTTGATTGTGTCCCTGTGATCGAACAGATTCCAACCGTTCCAGTATTTTCATCAAGGCCTCCCTATCTTCAATTAGGCTCCCGGATACAGTTTCTTGCATTCTCTGGCTCATTCTTCTTTTTATCGCTGATATCATTACGTCATCACTTAGGGGTTGTTCCAAGGTCTCGTTCAATTCCCACAAATGTTCGGCAAACTCTCTCAACGTTCCTCTCCATGTACTAAGTGACTTACGATGGAGTAGGTCCTCAATTGCTGCACATTGATGGCTTTTGGACCAGTATTTCTTCAAGAATTCCTCTTCAAACTGATCATAACTAGTAGTCCCTTCCTTCTTCCTGACTCCCCAAGTGAAGGCCTCACCTTCCATTCTATCTATTGCAAATTGAATCTTGTCTAAGTCCTTAAGATGTGCTGGGAAAACTCCTTTTAGCCATTTCATAAATATCATTGGGTGCAACCCTTCTTTCGGTCTAAATTTCTGCCCTGTATTACTTTGGATGCACCGATTATCACTGCTCATCAATGTAACGACCTTACCTCCCCCAATGGCTAAGGTGGCATTGCTAATTCGTTTATCAATTTCTTCTGTCTTGCTCTCCAATTGCTGCACTCCCTGTTGTAACTGCTTGACCTCCATTTCAACCTTCTTGTTATCCTCTTCTCGTTGCACGGCTATAGCATTCCTCAGATTGACAGCTAGTTGGTTTTGCCTATCTCCTATCCCCTTAACCGCCTCATTGCATTGTTTCTGCATCTGCGTCACCTCAGCGATTCGATGATTGCAATTTGTTTCCACTTCGTTGATTCTTTCTCCCAATTCGGCTTTTGTTTCTTCAATATCGTCTTCTATCTTTTTTGTTAACTTTCCTTCCACCTTCTCTACGTCTCCCTGGACTTGGTTTATACTCTTCTGCAGCTTATTCTCTCTCTCGTTGATATCCATTTTCAACTGTTCTTGTAGCTCCTGCATTTCCTTCTTCAGATTACATTCCATCTTCATCTGCGATGTTTTGATCTCTTGTGCAATAGTTTCTTATAACTCTTCCTTTAATGATGCGTTATTTTTTTGTAAAACCTTTAGTGATTCTCTTGTTTCTCGCAAACCCTGCTCTAACGCTGCGTTAGTTTCCTGTAAACGCCTCTCTAACGATTCTCTTGTTTCTTGTGAATTCTTCTCTAACGATGCATTAGTTTCTTGTAAACGCTTCTCTAACGATTCTCTTGTTTCTTGTGAATTCTTCTCTACTGATTTGTGGAATCTTTCTTCCCTCTCTCTACTTTCTTTTAGCAAGGCTGCCAACATCGACCGCATATCTGCATCCTCTGAAACTGGCCTAGCTCTCATCGTTTGTCCCGGTATCTCAGGATAACTAGTTGAATGTGCTGATGGGCTTCCTAATGACAATCCACAATCACTGATTCCTGAATCATCTCTGTCTTCCTGTCCTATCCCTTTCCTTGCAACTACCGCCTCACAAACCTGCTTATCTTCAGTAGACATGTCTGGTTTATATTTAATGCACAGACACGTAATACAATATAACCTCTAATAACCCAAAACACTCCTAATTATCATGAAACTAATCATACAGTACCTGCAGTCTTTTCAGTTAATCCCCAAAATGATACAACATGCATGAGTACCGAACATCACAATTCTCAAAAACCTATTAATTTCCAATAACAATTTTCACATACACAGTTTATGTAAAAATGTTTTAAACAAGATAATCACAACACTCACAAAATCTATAAATGTAAAATCCCCAAAAACAATTACCATTTAGTCAGTGTAGTGTGCATAAATAAGCATGCTATATTTCAGAGTATGTTTCGCAAATTTTTCGGAAATTACCGCAATTTAGCACTTTTCCTAATGTAAATATCAGTTAAAAACTGTTTATTTATCGCGAATACTGCACACTGCAATTTACTGTTATGTCAACCAGTCGTCTTCACTCACCAACCGACGTTACCGCGAGTCGCGATGTTTTGACGTTTGAGGTGGGCGTGGCGCTGCACTGTTGCCGAAGCTCGCGTGAAGTTGAAGATCTGCTACAAGACGACGTAGTTCTCCGTCGGCCGCTCCGTGGCGCTGCAGGCGGGCGTAGTTTGTAGTTTGGCCGCTAGATGCCGGGACTGCGCTCGTTGTCTCGAAGTCGCGTTGCTCCGTGGTAGGATGTCGTGTGAAATCACCTTGCGCATCGAAGCTCTTTGGTGCAACTGCTACACGGGTCTGCGTGACGTCACTCAATAATTGCGTCGCCACAACACATTGTCGTCAGCATAACAGTTTATGGGTCCACACGAAGCCGTCCGATTTTCACTGTTCAAAAAGCAATTTCAGTCGAAATACTACCGCTAAACACTTTTTTAACAACTTTTGTGACGAAATCTTGGCTCGTTTCGCTATTTTACTGTTCACACGTGTCTTTCTTTAGTGTCCACTTTTCACAGTTTTTCGCGCGGATTTACGCATTTGCACTTTACAACACAGTTTATTGACATTATTGTTCTATTTAATATGGCAAGAAAAAAAAACAGTTTAGTCACAATCGTAAGATATTATTACTTCGTATTGTTCAAAAATGCATTGCTCTTTGTCGCGATTTTAACGTTCATGCACTGTCCCGATTCCACATTGAAAAATTAATTTTCTTGCGTTAAGCACGGTAAAATTACCTATTGTTCATTACGATTCGTCCGAAAATTGCACTCGTCCTTTCACGGTAAGCCAAGGGTGTAACACTCCCTTATAATTTGGTGTATCCGCTCGTTCGCGGATCTGAATAGCAGCCCAAATTAAGTAATTAATTAATGTGACCGTGTATCTAATGGGGCTGGCAATCGGATTGGACTGCTCAGGAGATGTTACATTCCATATTGTCCTTCGCAAATACTGTAATAATGTACTGTCTGGTGTCAAGAAGAACAACAAACACAGATTCACTAATCAAGACCTATATTCATACCAAAAACCACAAAGATCAGGAGACAGCCACTGCCTTCGCCATACACTGTTAATAACGGCTAATCTCAGCACAGGTTTCTTCGTTATTCATCGTCGTCACACGCAAAATCCAATCACTGTAATCCAACACTGCAATCCAAATAATGCCGGCGCGGTAGACGCGGAATCTCAATAACGGCACACAAAATATCACTGATCACACTCTGTTAATTAAACTTTCTCACTTTCCCGTATAATACTAACACAAAGGGGTTAAACCGCGGCGATGGCCACTCCCTTTGTCGGTAATTTCTATCAATTGCTGGCTTCTGCACAGCTCAGCCCGCGTCGCGGGAACCTCCAACACACACTGACTGACTCAACTCTCGCTCTCGCGACCCAACACACTATCGATAGTTGCCCTGTCGACCTGTGCTGATGCAAACTAAGTAGTAAGGGCCTGCGGACCCCTTACAAGTGACTGCCTACACTACGGTTGTGGGTTCTCTGAGGGAGTATTGCTGTACGGTATGAGATGCTGAAGAGATAGGATTGGCGGAGCATATCGAAGAAGGGCAGCGCATTTGGTATTATCGCGAAACAGGGAAAAGACTTCGCGGATATGATACACGAGTTGGGGTAGCAACCATTAAATGAAGAGCGCTTTTAGTAGTGCCAAGATCTTTTCGTGAAAAATATGTTATCAACTTTCTCATTGTAAAGCGAATTCATTTTCTTGACCCATGTATACATAGGGAGAAATGATTATCTTAAAAAAGTAAGAGAAATCAGAACTCACACGGAGAGACTGAAGTGTTCGTTTTTCCCGCGCGCTGTTAGAGTGTAACATTAGAGAAATAGCCTGTAGGTTGTTCAATGAACCCTCTGACAGGCACTTAGGTGTGAACTGCAGACTCGGCATGTGGATGCATAAGAGGCTATCAAATGGAAACGAGAAAGAAAAACAGCTGTTTATTATTTCAAAAAAAATTACTGTAAATATAGCTATTTATTATTTCAAAAGTAATAATTGTAAATACATTCATCCCATTGTGAGACAAGGCAGCCGATGCCTTCATGGCAATGTGTTCGCAATTCCTTACGGGACTATAGCTGTCCCCAGTCGCGCACCTCTTCGTCCGGAGTGAGTCAACTGCGTTTAATGTCTTTCTACAGTACACAAAAAATATGGATGTCACATGGGGAGAGAATAGGACTGTATTTAGGTTCGGTAAGGGCGTCCCAGTCAAAATAGTCAACATTTATTTCGTTGTAGCACAATGGCCACACACTTGCTGCCAACGTTGTTTCCACTACGCAGCCGAAATTTCACCGGAAATCCCTTACACATCCTCCATACACTCCGTCTCTTGCCATGTGATATCAATATTTTTGGAGCCCTGAAGGAAGGCATTCGTGTCCGCTTTTCTGCTTCGGAGACGATTTGTTTCGGAAGATGAAGTGCACAATTTTCATGAAAACACTAACCGTCTGGTCTGACAGTGGGAGAAATGTATTTCCACACGTGGGGATTATGTTTGAAATAATGAAGAGTTTACTTACCTTTTTTCATATGCCCCGTCTTCATTTGACTGCCTCCTGCAGATCGAGAACAGTGTGTGGCTAAATGCCTTCTTCTGGAAGTCATACGTGAAGAGACTTGTGGACTGTCAGTCTTGCCGGTTTGAGGGCATCATCATCGCCAGATTTTGTGTTAAAACTTGTCGTCTCATGAGGATAGCACATCCTTTGTCTCCTGCGCAGTTTTCATGGGCAAGACTTTGTCAGGTTGCTAAGTTCAGTGCCACTCTCCAGTTACATCTACAACCATACTCCGCAAGGCACCTGTCGGAGCGTGGCGGAGAGCACTTTGAGTACCTCCATCGGTTGTCCCTTCTATTCTTTATTCCAGTCTCGTATTGTTTGTAGAAAGAAAGATTGTCGGTATGCTTCTGTGTGGGCACTAACCTCTCTGAATTTATCCTCATGGTCTCTTCGCGAGATATAGATAGGAGGGAGCAATATACTGCTTGAGTCCTCGGTGAAGGTATGTTATCGTAACTTCAACAAAAGTCCGTACCGAGCTACTGAGCGTCTCTCCTGCAGAGTCTTCCACGGGAGTATATCTATCATCTACATAACGCTTTCGCGATTACTAAATGATCCTGTAACGAAGCGTGCTACTCTCCGTTGGATCTTTTCTATCTCTTCTATCAACCCTATCTGGTACGGATCCCACACCGGTGAGCAATATTCAAGCAGTGGGCGAACAAGTGTATTGTATCCTACTTGCTTTGATTTCGGATTGCATTTCCTTAGGATGCTTCCAACGAATCTCAGTCTGGCATCTGCTTTACCGACGATGAAGTTTATATGATCATTCCGTTTTAAATCAATCCTAATGCCTACTGCCAGATAATTTATGGCGTTAACAGCCTCCAGTAGCTGACCTGCTGTATTGTAGCTAAATGAGAAAGGAACTTTCATTCTCTGTATTCGCAGCACATTACACTTGTCTCCATTGGGATTGAATTGCCATTCCCTGCACCACGCGACAATTCGTTGCAGATGCTCCTCCATTTCAGTACAATTTTCCATTATTACAACCTCTCGATATACTACTGCATCATCGGCAAAAAACCTCAGTGAACTTCCGATGTCATCCACAAGGTCATTTATATATATTGTGAATATCAACTGTCCTACGACACTCCCCTGAGGCACACCTGAAATCACTCTTACTTCGGAAGACTTCTCTCCATTGAGAATGACATGCTGCGATCTGTTATCTAGGAACATTTCAATCCAATGACACAATTGGTCTGATAGTCCATATGCTCTTACTTTGTTCATTAAACGACTGTGGGGAACTGTATCGAACACCTCGCGGAAGTCAAGAAACACGGCATATACCTGGCAACCCGTGTCCATGGCCCTCTGAGTCTCTTGGACGAATAGCGCGCGCTGGGTTTCACACGATCATCTTTTTCGAAACCCATGCTGATTCCTACAGAGTAGATTTCTAGTCTCCAGTCATTATACCCGAACATAATAGCTGTTACAAAATTCTAAAACTGATCGACGTTAGAGATATAGGTCTACAGTTCAGCACATCTGTTCGACGTCCCTTCTTGAAGACAGGGATGACCTGTGCCCTTTTCCAATCCTTTGGAACGCAACGGTCTTCTAGAGACCCACGGTACACCGCTGCAAGAAGGGGGGCATTTTCTGCCAGTTTCCGCGACTGTTATGTTTGTAACTAGAGCGAGGAGGCATAGTAATTATCCTGTGATATCACTGCGGGCCTACCGCCGCCTGGCACACAGACAGTGGTAACTGCGGGCCCGCAGCGCACCGCACCGCAGGCTTGGCGCCGTGCCTCTTCGCCCGCCGCCGGTCCGCTTCCTCCGCAGCCAACTTGCAACTAATTTCGGCAGTTAGCCGCTCCGCTCCGGCACGGCCGCCGTCTTGCGCCCACTGCTCGCTCCATATTCTCCCTCGGCAGGAGGCTGTGCCCGGGCCCGTTCGCAGCTCGTAATGACCGGCCATTCCGACCAGCGGGGGCCACCAGAATGCCTGCGCCTCTAAAAGCGCCGTACTGATCACCTTACTACCGCCAAATAGAAAGCACCTTATGTGTCTCACGTGATCCTTTCTAGTACTAATGTACTTTCGCCACTGGCGATTTGTTGTAGTGACATCAACAGCGTGCAGTCCTAAAGCATCGACTGCACACCGTCCAGTGCAGCGCCGTAAAACGGCATCAAGAAGGCGCCGACTCGCGCGCCGGCGAAAAGAGCGGGCAGCGCCGCACCTCCATGGAGACATACACTGAAGCGGCAAGCGTATTCAAATACAGAGATACGTAAACAGGCAGAATACGGCGCTGCGGTCGGCAACGCCTATGCAGGGTGGTCCATTGATTGTGACCGGGACAAATATCTCACGAAATAAGCGCCTAACGAAAAAACTACAAAGAACGAACATTGTCTAGCTTGAAGGGGGAAATCATATGGCGCTATGGTTGGCCCGCTAGATGGCACTGCCATAGCTCAAACGGATATCAACTGCGTTTTTTAAATACGAACCCCCATTTTTTTTACATATTCGTGTAGTACGTAAAGAAATATGAATGGTTTAGTTGGACCACTTTTTTCGCTTTGTGATGGATGGCGCTGTAATAGTCACAAACATATGAATCACAATTTTAGACCAACAGTTGGTAACAGGTAGGTTTTGTAAAATAAAATACAGAACGTATGTACGTTTGAACATTTTATTTGATTACCTGTAAATACCACATTAATACAATAAATGCTCAAAATGATGTCCGTCAACCTCAGTGCATTTGGCAATACGTCTAACGACATTCCTCTCAACAGCGAGTAGTTCGCCTTCCGTAATGTTTGCACATGCATTGACAATGCGCTGACGCATGTTGTCAGGCCAGGCGTTGTCAGTGGATCACGATAGCAAATGTCCTTCAACTTCCCGCATAGAAAGAAATCCCTGGACATCAGATCCGGTGAACGTGCCGGCCATGGTATGGTTCTTCGATGACCAATCCACCTGTCATGAAATATACTATTCAATACCGCTTTAACTGCACGCGAGCTATGTGCCGGACATCCATCATGTTGGAAGTACATCGCCATTCTGTCATGCAGTGAAACATCTTATAGAAGGATCTGTAGAACATTACGTAGGAAATCAGCATACATTGCACCATTTAGATTGCCATCGATAAAATGGGGGCCAATTATCCTTCCTCCCATAATGCCGCACCATGCATTAACCGGCCAAGGTCGCTGATTTTCCACTTGTCGCAGCCATCGTGGATTTTGCGTTGCCCAATAGTGCATATTATGCCGGTTTACGATACCGCTGTTGGTGAATGACGCTTTGTCGCTAAATAGAACGCGTGCAAAAAATCAGTCATCGTCCCGTAATTTCTTTTGTGCCCAGTGGCAGAACTGTCGCCATGCAATTCCTGGCGCATAGTAATATGGTACGGGTGCAATCGATGTTGATGTAGCATTCTCCACACCGACGTTTTTGAGATTCCCGATTCTCGCCCGATTTGTCTGCTACTGACGTGCGGATTAGCCGCGACAGCAGCTAAAACACCTACTTGGGCGTCATCATTTCTTGCAGGTCATGGTTGACGTTTCACATGTGGCTGAACACTTCCTGTTTCCTTAAATAACGTAACTATCCGGCGAACGGTCCGGACACTTGGATGACGTAGTCCAGGATACCGAGCAGCATACATAGCACACGCCCGTAGGGTATTTTGATCACAGTAGCCATACATCAACACGATATCGACCTTTTCCGCAATTGGTAAACGGTCCATTTTATCAAGGGTAATGTATCACGAAGCAAATACTGTCCGCACTGGCGGAATGTTACGTGATACCACGTACTTACTCGTTTGTGACTATTACAGCGCCATCTATCACAAAGCGAAAAAAAGTGGTACAACTAAAACATTCATATTTCTTTACGTACTACACGAATATGAAAAAAAATGGGGGTTCGTATTTAAAAAACGCAGTTGATATCCGTTTGACCTATGGCAGCACCATCTAGCGCGCCAACCATAGCGCCATCTGGATTCCCCCTTCAAACTACACAAGTTTCGAGCTTTGTAGTTTTTCCGTTTGACGCTTGTTTCGTGACGTATTTGGACCGGTCATGATCAATGGACCACCCTGTATAAGACAACACGTGTCTGCCTCAGTTCTTAGATAGGTTACTGCTGCTACAATGGCAGGTTATCAAGATTTAAGTGAGTTTGAACGTCGTGGTACAGTCGGCGCTCAAGCGATGGGACGCAGCATCTCCGAGGTAGCGATGAAGTGGGGATTTTCCCTTACGACCATTTAACAAGAGTGCCATGACTATCAGGACTCCAGTAAAACATCAAATATCCTACATCGATTCGGCCGGCAAAACATCCTGCAAGAATGGTGTCAACGACGACTGAAGAGAATCGTTCAACGTGACAGAAGTGCAGCCCCTCCACAAACTGCTGCAGATTTCAATGCTGGGCCACCAACAAGTGTCAGGGTGTGGACCATTCAACGAAACATCATCGACAGGGGCTTTCCGAGCCGGAGGCCCACTCCTGTAGCCTTGATGACTGCATGACACAAAGTTCTAGGCCTCGCCTGTGCCCGTCAACTCCGACAATGGACTGTTGATGACTGGGAACATTGTGCCCCGTATCAAATTGTTTTGAGCGGATGGATGTGTCACCTCGCAGCGTGGCACCGAGCAGGGTCCACGCTTCATTCTGCCTAATTTCATCTTCTACATGTACATCTACATACATACTCCGCTAGCTACCAAGCGGTGTGTGACGGAGGGCACAATCGGGCCAAAGTTATATTTTCCCCTCTCTGTTCCACTCGCGGATCGCGCGAGGGAAAGCGACTGTCTGAACGCCTCAGTACGAGCTCTTATTTCCCTTATCTTTGAATCACGATCATTACGCGATTTGAAACTTGGTGGTAATAATGTATGTTCTACATCCTCGGTGAAGATTGGATTTCGGAATATAGTGAGCAGCCCCTTCTGTTTACCGCGCCGTCTATCTGCAAGTGTGTCCCACTTCAAACTGTCTATTAGATTTGTAACGCCTCGCGATGGCTAAATGTACCAGTCACGAATCTTGCCGCTCTTATTTGGACCTTCTCAATCTATTGAATCAGACATAACTGGTAAGGGTCCCTTACAGACGATCAGTACTCTAAGACTGGACGGACTAACGTATTGTAAGCTATTTCCTTTGTTGAAGGACTGCATCGCTTCAGGATTCTACCAACAAACCGCAATCTAGAGTTCGTCTACCCGTTACTTGTGTAATCATTCCATTTGAGATCATTTCGAATAGTCACATCCAGATACTTGACTGATGTAACCGCTTCCAAAGACTGATCATTTATTTTGTACTCATACAAGAATGGGGATTTCCGTCTTGTAATACGCAGTTAGTTACACTTACTAATATTGAGAGATAACTGCCAGTCATTACACCACGCATTTATTTTCTGCAAATCCTCATTGATTTGTTCACAACTTTTGTGTGATACTACTTTCCTGTAGACCACAGCATCATCGGCAAACAGTCTAAGGCCGCTGTCAATACCACCAACCAGATCGTTTATATAAATCGTAAAAACCAGAGGACCTATTACGCTGCCCTGGGGCACACCTGAAGTTACTCTTGTTTCTGTTGAAGTTACCCCGTTCAGACGATATACTGCTCCCTGTCTGTTAGAAAACTTTCTATCCAACCTCATATGTCATTGGATAGACCGTAGGCGCGCACTTTTTGTAGCAAACGACAGTGCGGAACTGAGTCGAACGCCTTTCGAAAGTCGAGAAATATTGCATCAACCTAGGAGCCGGTATCAAGATCCTGTTGTATATCATGCACAAAGAGGGCCAGCTGTGTCTCGCACGGCCGCTGTTTCCTAAAACCGTGCTGGGTTCTGCAGATGAGCTTCTCATAGTCTAGAAAGGTCATTATTTCTGAACACAAAATATGTTCCATGATTCTACAACAAATCGATGTTCGTGAAATTGGCCGGTAATTATGTGCATCCGACTTTCTACCCTTTTTATAGATTGCTAAGACCTGGGCCTTCTTCCAGTCCCGTGGAACTTTCTGCCGTTCCAATGATCTCTGATAGATGACGGATGAGAATGGTGCTTGCTAACAATTATTCAATAATTGATATCGCGAGCTAATGTGAGTTCAGATTATTCAAAGAGGACGTGGTAGCGAACAATTTATTGAAAATTTCCTTCGCGGGTTAATGATTCTCATGCGAGATTATTCACCAGAGGAGCGTGTATGCTCCAAACTTTTGAGAACCAGCAACATCGCAAGGATCCGCTTCTCCTGCCAAGATTATGACGGTACATTTAATGGGAACGGGGCAAGTACGCGAAGTATTGCCAAGCTTTTTAGGATCTTGTAAGCGGCCCTCTTTGAATTGGGGAGAAGGATGTCGGGCAAGGGGCAGGAACTAACTTGATTAAGCTCCCTATACTTACAGCAAACCATCTAGGCAAAATAATAGTTGCTCCTCACTATACCGAGACGATAAGGTTTTGATTTCCAGGGAGAAGAATGTTGTGACTGGGCACGCGAAGGAATCCTGTGTGAATGCACGATAAAAACGACGTACTTGAAATACATACCGTTGAGATAATGACGACAAGAGCTAGGCGGTATCTACCAGCCTCTTCTGAGCCCCGTCATGCTGCCTCGCCGAGGGCAGCTTCGGCGTCGTCACTTAATCTCAGCAGCTATCGTAATGCCTTACGTTTCTGTTAAAGATCGCCATGTAGCTCCACAAACGGCCTCAAGTCCCACGTAAATTTCCGACTCGCTGGCGCTTCATGTGTGCGTCTTCCTAACAGTAGTATTAAAATTACTGTTGACCTCTGTGTCGCGATAAATAACAATGTGTTCGCAAGTGATGAAATTTTGCGAGCCGTGTGTAAGCTTTCTATAAAAAATAATCTATATCAGTAAGTACTGAACATTACATTTCGAAAAAAATTTCTCCTCGTCTAAGCTGTACTTTCGATATCGCATTCAACTGATGGACGAAAGCGACTGTTGGTTGGCCCTGTGTTGCACATGTGAACTGTGACACGAAACAAAACTTTAATCTTATTTGAAATACAAAATTTTAAACAATGAAATTGAATCTAATTAAATGCCAGAAGAAACTAATTGTGTGCTCAATGACACCTGTTTAACTGAAACTCAACACTGAAGTACATTATGAAAGTTGCGAAACATGGCATATGGAGTCTGACTTGAAATATCTACAAAAATAAATTACTTCTCTGCTCAGAAGAAAATAACCGTTGGATATTGCCTACACTGACCATTATACACACATCAGCCAGCCGGGGTGCCCGATCTGTTCTACGCGCTACAGTCAGGATCCGCGCGACTGCTACGGTCGCAGGTTCGAATCCTGCCTCGGGCATTGATATGTGTGAAGTCCTTAGGTTAGTTAGGTTTAAGTAGTTTTAGGTTCTATGGGACTGATGACCTCAGAAGTTAAGTCCCATAGTGCTCAGAGCGACTTGAACCATGTGAACACACATCAAAAACAGTTTTGCATCACCCCGGTTCACAGAACTCCTGAAGACAGAAGTTGACTGTGGATATTGTATCACAGACACAGTCCCTTTGACTATTCAGAGATGTCACTAAGCCCGCCCAAAGATGTAAACAACCATACATGAACAGCGCCTATTAAACGAAGGGGTTCCGACAGCAGATCAGTTCCAGTCATTCCACCAGGAACGAGGTACACGTCTCGTGTTGTCTGTAGTTCAACCGTGCCTAGGTGGTCAATACCGCGGTTCGATCGAGTCGCACAGTTACTTTGTGCCAGGAAGGTCTCTCGACAAGGGAAGTGTACAGGCGTCTCGGAGTGAATAAAAACGATGCTGTTCGGTCACTGCAGTGGATGACCACTACCTATGGACTGTGGATCGGAGGAACCCTGAGACCAATGTGTTTCCTGCAACCACAGGACGTCGTGTTACGACTTAAACTGTGCGCAACAGGCTGCATGATGCGCAGCTTCACTTCCGAAGTCCATGGCGAGGTCCATCTTTGCAACCATGACACCATGCACTGCGGTACAGATGGGCCCAGCAACATGCCGAATGGACCGCTCAGGTTTGGCATCACCTTCGCTTCACCGATGTCAAATGAGCCTTCAACCAAACAATCGTCAGAGACGTGTTTTTAGGTAACCCGGTCAGGCTGAACGCCTTAGACACACTGTCCAGCGACTGCTACAAGGTGGAGGATCCCTGCTGATTTCGGATGGCATTATGTGGGGCCGACGTACACCGCTCGTGGTCATGGAAGGCGCCGTGACGGCTGTCCGTTACATGAATGATATCCTCCGACCGATAGTGCAACCATATCGGCAGCATATTGGCGAGGCATTCGTCTTCATGGACCACAATTCGTGCTCCCATCTGGCATATCTTATGAATGACTTCCTACAGGATAACGACATCTCTCGACTAGAGTGGCCAGCATGTGCTCCAGACATGAACCCTATCGAACATGCCTCGGATAGATTGAAAAGGGCTGTTTATGGACGATGTGACCCTCGAACCACTCTGAGGGATCTACGCCAAATCGCCGTTGAGGAGTCAATCTGGACCAACAGTGTCTTGATGAACTTGTGGATAGTATGCTACGGCGAATACAGTAATGCATCAATGCAAGAGGACGTGGTATTGGGTATTACAGGTACCGGTGTATACAGCAATCTGGACCACCACTTCTAAAGGTCTCGCTGTATGGTGGTACCATGTGCAATGTGTGGTTTTCATGAACAATAAAAAGGGCGTATATAATGTATATGTTAATCTCTATTCCAAGTTTCTGGACAGGTTTAGGAACTCTCGGAACCGACGTGATGAAAAACTTTTTTTTTTATGTGTGTAAATTAATCAGCTGGTTTGCGTTAAACACTTGATACTTATGACTACGCACGCTCACAAGAATACAAGGTGAGATCTACTGGGAAACAAAAGTGACTTACCTAGAGATCTACTGGGAAACAAAAGTGACTTACCTAGAGATCTACTGGGAAACAAAAGTGACTTACCTACTGCTCAATACGCAATATTGTGTCTGCTGTACTGACGTTCTCGAAATCAAATTGAAATCAGCGGATGCAACAGTTAAAGAAAAATAGTCAACGGCATTTTTTTCAGAAACGCTGTGACTTCGTGTGGTGTAATAAGAAATGCACACTCGATAGGATATTGAAGACTTTACTAAGAATGAAGGAGGCGGGTTTCACCTTAAAGAAAATAATTCCAGAAAAATTAAACTCTGATTGTTGATAAAAAGGACTGTATAGTATAAGAAGACCTTAACAGTTCTGAAATTGTTTCATTACAATAATTACAAACATTTCAATTAATTGCGTTACTTGTACCGAGCCAGGTGGCGCCGTGGTTAGCACACTGGATTCGCATTCGGCAGGAACCGCGTCGGGCAATCGAGATTCAGGTTTTCCGTAATTTCACCAAATCTCACTAGGGAAATGGCGGGATGATTCCTTTGGAAAGGGCATGGCCTATTTGCTTCCTCATCATTTAGACAGTCTGAGCTTGAGCTCCAGCTCCAGTCACCTCGATTTCAACGGGACGTTCCATAATGAAAACAGATCAGATTAATACTAAACATGACAAAGATTTCCTTCAATTAACATTTATGACAAACACACATTTCACTTTTGCGCATGCTGTAGTTACCTTGTAAAATTTCTCTAAAAATCTCCTCCATCAAAAGAAATAACCACGTATGTTAACAAACAAGGCTTCATCTCCCTCACAAAGTGTTCCACATAACTACTCTCAGATTCACATATATCGAATCTCCTTTAAAAACTCGACTGCTCGCTATTATGCCTCAAATAAGAATGGCCAAGCACTGCACAACTGACTCACTAGCAAGTGAACCACAGATAAAACTAAACAGTCAAGGATGTTGTTCACTACTCGTGCAGTGCGCTCATTAATCTTTGTACCAGTACAGTAGAGGGGAATTAATGACCACAGCAGAAAACGTATGAAAACTTAACACGTGGAACAACGCGTACTTTGGTACCAGGCACGACCGTAGTTGAGGATGCTCGTCTTTCATTGTACTGTTTTAGGAAGCCACTGGTCTTCAAAGTACGCATTTGATATCAACAGATAAAATTGTTCTGCTTGTTCCATCGATAACAATCTTTTAGTGTGGGAAACATATTCAGTTGTTTACCTGAGTTATGGAGAGACCGCATCTCGAGCTCGTGCTTTTTGTAAACAGAAGCAGGTAGGAACTGCATGACTCCAGTCCTTCAGCAATCGGGGTGATACGCAATCCCAGAGTGAGTGAGTTTAAGTGGAGGCCCATTAGCACTATATCTGACCACCAGCAAAAAGGGTACATGATTTACGCACTTGGTCTACCTCTCAGGGTGAAGCATGCTATGGTGCCACCTATCGCTGTCTGTCGTTTCTAGACGGCCGAGATACAGTACCATTCCACTGCATCGATTAACTACTTCTTAGTTTCCAGAACATGTGTAGTTAGTTTATTTTCCACATCCGTCCTCAGAATGCAACTACATCTTATCACAAAATCCAATCCCAGTTCCAACAGCACCATATATAGCATTCCCTCCAAAGTCCGTTTGTAATGATTTGCTTCGCCATTTTCGTTCTATTGCTAATCCAAAGGGCATAACATACTTACCTCATTGCTATTCGCCCTTGGTCTGTTTTGATCTGTTGTAACAGTGATTGGATGAAAGCGATATGCCAAGTATCTACAAGCGCCACATTGTTTAATTTTTGTCAGTTCAGCCTCGAGGTGCTAAATATTTCTTTCCTCCGTGTTCCTGATCAGTTTCTCATCTTCTTAATTTTCTTTCAACTTTCCCATGTATCATGCATCGTCCTTACCGTCAGCTACAATAACATGATCGTCAGCGAAGAAAAGGGTGCTCGAAGACATAACTACTCTGCGTGAAACAATTCCGCAGCATAGTTTCTCCTTCTCTGAAGTAAATTTTCAATGACGTTTGCGCCATAAACCATCTGTGTCGCAGACCTTTGGAGAGTGCTACTAGCAGAGCCTAAGAAAATGAATCCAAGGAATGAAATTTCCCTGCGAATGCGAAATCAAACTTTTGAAAAATTATGTACCATATTCATATTTGCGAATATGAGGGCGCTTATATTCGACGGGAGCATTATGAAAGAATATGGCTCGGGTAGCTAACTGTTAAATACAACAACAAACAAAATAAATACATTATGTTCGAAAGAGCACATCTGTGAAATCGAAATCTGCTTCTGGGTAATATTCAATACTGCCATGTTTCTCCCCGTGCAGTGGAACACGCCTGAACCCTCTCTGAAGTGCTGTCCACAAAGTGGGTGAGACGTTACGACTCATGACTGTACCACCCTCGCACAGTGGCTCTCCCGAGATTACTCAGTCACTTTTTACGTGACCAGGCTTCCTTTGTCGAAGCGCTGCTAGTCTCAACTGGTTCGAAGCATACTCAGTCTGGTTCAATCACTACCTTCCATTCTGTTGCTTCCTGGAGGGAAGACTATGTGGTCGACAGTATCGTCTTGAACCCATCGCCGTAACGTTCGATGTTGGAGCTGGACCACAGGTTGGAGGATCCTGTGCGAATACTGAAAAACTCTCAATTTATATTTGAAATATATGAGAGGTACCCAAGATATGCTCACCATGCCATCCCAAAAAACGACTCGTGCACCACCTTGCTGAGCAGCCCCAGTCTTTCATTGGTACATGGACAGCACTGGAGTCTTAGGCGACGATCGTCAAGCACTAAATCCTGCCCTCTTTGGAGAAGAGAATACGTAGCCACTAATCCAGTTGTTTTCCAAATGTTCCGTTGTCCATCTTCATCGCAAACCACAGTTACGGGGAGTGTACTGTTACTCATTTCACTGTTCGACAAGGCTTCTGTTTCTGATATTAAAGTGTGTACTTCTAAACTAGTTTAAGATGGAAAATTCAAATATGTAAAGAAAATATCGTTGTCAGGGATACGTTTTACGTAAACAATTCATGGCAAACACTGGGATGTTGTAGAGAAATACGTGTATGTTACCGCATCCGGTAGTGATGGAACGTGACAATTTCTTGTTCAACAGCAGGTTGGAAGAAGCAGACGTCATTGGGTTATACCCCGCCACACCTATGTCATTAAGACCACCTCCAGTAGGTCATTAACTGGAACGGTGGCAGCCGGTCGCTGCCTCGGCAGTAAACCTTCACGCTTCAAAAAGGCAGGTGTATCGAGTTTCCAACCGGGGTGTCAGCCATAATTTGTGTAAATCTTTACGAATGGATGTTTTGGCTGAAAAGTAACCGTCTCTGTCATATTTCCGAGCACAGTTGAACTATAAGTTCTTGTGTTTAAATTGATTTAGCCTGGTGTTGAAGGTAAATTGACCGCTTGTTTTTTACATTATCAGCGTTTCTCTAATCCTCTAGCATTAATGTAGTACAGGTGTATTACTGAAGAGGTATGTTTAAATTTTCAGAAATGTCGATAAAAGCCAAACAACTTCTGCTTTATCTGTGGGAGGTTCACCTTTGTCAGATACAGGAAGAAAATTTCAACAGTCATAAAGAAAGTATGTAACATTACTTTGGAGTAGAGGTAGGAGACCAAGATAAAGAATAGGCACCACATTTCTATTTTGCTATATGATACTGCAAACAAATTCAGTGGTGGAAAGGTAAAGAGAATGTCGCGTTGTTCACTGTGCCCATGGTGTGGAAAGAGCCCAATAACCATATTACTGATTGTTATTTCTGTCTAACAGAAATTCAGGGTTTTACAAAGAAAAAATCGAAGAGGCACGTTTTCTACCCATATCTGCCTTCACCGAGAATGCCAGTGTAGCACTCTGACATCCTTCCAGTACCTTCAAGAGCTCCAGGTCAAAATCTGGAATGACAGAGAAGCAAGTAGTACTGAAGAAATCACAGATGATGGTCCTTTATATCGCTGTACGAGTGAGTCATAGCCACATTTGTTAACACAAGCAGATTTAAATCATTTAGTGCGTGATCTAGGACTAAGTAAACAAAAGACGCAGCTGCTTCGTTCAAAATTACAAGAGTATAATGTACTCCTCCAAAGTACTATAATCAGTGTGTTCAGGCACAGAGAACATCCATTTATTTACTATTTTTCAACTGACGGAGCACTGACATTTTGCAATGACGTTACTGGCCTAATGAAAGTGCTGAATTTCACATATAATTCACAGGAGTGGGAACTTTTTATAGATGCGTCGAAAACAAGTCCCAAGGGTGTTGTGCTACATAACGGAAATAAAATACCCTCTCTTCCAGTAGCTTACGCCAGCTAGACCAAAGAAAATTACGACTTCGTACAAAGGATGCTAAATTCATTACAATACAATGAATACCAATGAAAAATATGTGCGGATTGCAAAGTAATTGCTGTGGCACTGGGAATGCAACAAGGCTACACGAGGTATGCCTGTGTTCTTTGCGAGTGCGATAGTCGAGACAGAAATTCTCACTGCGTGAAAAAGAAATGGCCTAGGCGGATATGGAAAGTGGGCGAAAAAAATGTACAACGTGAAAGTCTGGTAGCTCCTGAAGACATACTACTTCCTCCGCTTCACATCAAACTTGACCTAATGAAACAATTCGTAAAGGTCATGGATACAACAAGCAGAGAGGCTTTGCTTATCTAGCTACCAGATTCACCCGTCTTTCAGCTGCAAAAATAAAGGAAGGTGTGTTTGTGGACCCACAAATCAAGGAGCTACAGAAAGATGCAAAGTTTGAAGCACGTTTAAATGGCAAAGAAAAGACACCATGAGTCTGTTTCAAGATGGTGTCAGAAAACATCCTCGGAAGAAGAAGAGCTACTAACTACAAAGCAATGGTGAATGAAATGATCAAAGCATATCGAGATCTGGCGTGCAATATGTCTTTGAAGGTACATATGATTGACTCTTATCTGGACTACTTTACAGAGAGTTGTAGTGAGGTATCGGATGAACATGGCGAAAGATTCCATAACAACATTTCTACCATAGAAAAGCGTTATGTAGGGAAGTGAGTACCTTCTACGTTAGCAGATTATTGCTGGAATATCGTTCGAGAGAAGAGGGATTAACAATGCAAGAGAGAAAATTGATGTGCATTACAATAGAATGGCTCACTTTTCTGTCAATTTTCTGTAATTTCTCATGTCAAATAAAAGCTACAAAGCGTATACACAAAGATTACTGTGTTATATGTTAGATCTCACCCTCAATTAATGTGACGAACTTACATCATAAAAACGTGAATTTGTTTATCGAATTTCACCTCATGTTTGCTGCACTATATCAGAAACAGAAAAGAGAAATGAAATTGCGATTACTCATAAATTATCCCAGACAGAAAAAAGCTAAAAACAGTTTTGAATTTAGCACTCGAAGTACAACGAGGATCACAATGAATTTTTTGAGAAATAGAGAAAAAGTTATATTTTTGCAGAACAGTGTTATGTACACCTAGAGAACGAACTGATTGTGTGGGGACCCAGCCCCCTGTTCTAACTTCCTGAGTAGCTTAGAATTTACACAAAACATGCTCCTAGTATCTGAATACGCCCAGAGCACCCTGGGCTGGGGATGGAGATGTCCTCCTGCTGGGTAACAGTGCATGTCGGAATTCTGGGAAACGAGTCAGAGGTGGGATAGCAAAGGAAGCTCGTATTTTAAATCCTGTGACTTAAAGTTCCGTCTTGCTACAGCCCAGATGGCGTAAGAAGGTCCCCGATAGCTCGCACCAATGTTGCCGGCTTTCAACAACTGCAAAGCGCTAAAAACTTCAGTTGGAAACAGTAGCCGTCTTCTGAACTGTGAAAGCACTGAGGCGTTTCCATAGAGACCTGTACAAACGCACTTTGCGGGCCGGCCGGAGTGACCGAGCGGTTCTAGGTGGTACAGTCTGGAACGGCGCGACCGCTACGGTCGCAGGTTCGAATCCTGCCTCGGGCATGGATGTGTATGATGTCCTTAGGTTGGTTAGGTTTCAGTAGTTCTAAGTTCTAGGGGACTGGTGACCTCAGAAGTTAAGTCCCATAGTGCTCAAGGTCATTTGAGCCATATGAGCACTTTGCGGTCTTGTATGAGGTGTATCCGCGAAGCGGCCAACTCGTGTCCGTAACAGCTGTCAGGGATCAACTTACGCATACTCAACTATAGATACTTTATCCTCACTGTTGAGATACAGAGTAATGTGTGCCATGGAAGAAGTGTCGCTTGAAGTGACCGGTTATGCTCTGTTATTATAACGATAACATGATTAAGTAATAGGGTGTAGAAAAAATTCTGGTACGAATCACAATAAAAGATTATTTATTCGTCACACTAGCGGTTTCAGTCTTGACCCCATCCTCAGGTGTTCATACATTTATGTATTTGTTTATATTGCTGGAGATCACTTTTTGAATACGAAGAAAATTATTTGTTTGTAAGTAGGCAGATACAAGTGGAGCAATTGTGAATGACAAGGCAGCATTTGTCGAAAATGTATCTATACTTACATAAAGATGAAGTATCCTTATTATAATTATGCTTTGGTGACAGGTTATACACTCAGTTGCACATTTGTTACCATTTTCATGTCAGTGATACAGTTTTTTTTTTATATTTAGCCGCATATTTCACTATTGTGCCGTGTACTATTGATATACAAAGAGGTGCAAAGATGTTGCTCATACAGAAACATGTAGGCTATGGTCAAAGAACTTAGACATACGAAATACAAAGGTGTTGCACACATAGAAAGTTAAAAATCGATTATAAATTAGGAAATTTTTGATGCACGTTATGAATTTTTTTGATCCACATTTTTGTCTGAGAACTTAGATCTAGGAAGCACAATGATGTTATACGTATAAGTTATTGAGAGCTATTATAAATTACGAGAATAACAGTTGGAACGGATTTCAGCAGCATCCACTATGGATAATATTCACTTCATATAAGTAATCATTTTGAAACCTGCCACGCTATTCAAAGTATTGATTTTAGCTTTTATCCTATAGATCAGTTAAAATAATCTCAGTACATATGAAAAATAACATGGTCGATATATTTTGCTGACCCGGGATTGAAAACGAGTCGGTAGGTGAATGTAAAAATGAAAGTGCATTTAACTATCTTCTATGTTAGCACTCTAGTAAAGCCGCATGGCATAAATGGCTGGTAGACCCCTAAGGGCAGGTTCAGAGGCCTAATTCGAAAAGTTTTCCCCATCCTTCGCTCCCGCAGACACCTTCTCCTTCGCGAAGTATGAATTCTTGTACGTAAGTATGTCTGTTAAGTGTAGGTGACCTGAATGGGTGTGTCTGTAGTGCAGAATCATGTTCGTATTGCAGACGACGAGAGAAGAGAGAGGGAGACACCCGGTACTGACACATAGCCTACTCCACCAATGGGGCGAACCCTTCGCTGCGCCCTGAAACACACACACACACACACACACACACACAAACACACACGCGCGCGCACGCACAGTCACAACCACAGTACAATAAGCTACAATCCGAGGCTGTGTAGAAATGTTGTATCATCTACATATAAATCGGTTCATGAGGCTGGTCGGTTTCGAATACAACGAAATAGGAAAACTATGAATATATTGACATGATCTATTTATTTTTCAATTAATAATTGCAGTTCCGATCGCAAATGAAGATAAAACAGCAGACTGATTGCTGTGAAGGACGTGGGAAATTTTTACCCTTTGATGATTAAAACTTATTTTGCATATCTTTTTAAAAAATAAACGTTCAAAAACTGTCTTCATTTGTGATAAAAAACACACTTTCATTGCTAAAATGTTTCAAGCTGGCTGATTTTGAAAATCGGTGAAGTGGGACGCATGTACCCCCGAACCTAACTAGAGCCGTGTTTTCATCTGAATTTCCAGAGACACATTTTTAATTTTAGAATGACTTTATCAAAATGACAATTATGGAAAAATGCGTAACAAATCATTACCAAAACGCAATGTCAACAAAACATCTGACTATGTCTTCGGTATACCACACATCTATGTTTCCTAAATTCTATGAAATTTTCTGCGGAATATAAATCTCACTATACACAAATTATGTGCAGACCTGTAGAATTACTGAGGTATGTAGTAATGATTCCAAACAATGTCTATGATGTACTAGGAAACAGAATTATTTACGTGAGATATTCTTGCAATGGAGAGGAGTGTGGTTCGATCAGAAACAGGTGATATTAGCGTAACAGCCAGAATCTTCAGGTGGCACTAGTTGGACAATAGACTAATATGTATCTGTTTACAAAACTTCCTGTCCCATACAACCTTGACAGAAGAATTTATCATCCTCACTCAGTGCAGCTGTTCACCTAAAATATTGCGGATACTGATGTGATATCGCAATTCTTCTTTCCACCCACATGATTTGGAAGAAATTGCTCACTAAATGATGCATAGTCACTTGTCGCAGCTATATTATTTACAGCGATATCGCTTGCATATCGTTTTTTTTTCAAATGGAACGTTTGCTATTACTGATACTAATATCCCACATCTCAGAAAAATACAAATGACTTTCACAGTGCGAAGCTGTCTACTGATCGATACTGGGGTAGTGTTAAGAAGGATGTTGCCATGACATAACTTTCCCATGATTTCCCCTTAATCGTTAGGGTAACTGCCGGAATGATTCATATGAATCATTTTTCTAGTTTCCTTCATTATCCTCCCCAACCCGAGTTTGGGCTCCGTCTCTAATTATCTCGTTGTCGACGGATACTAAATCGTAATCTTCCATCATATGACTTTATGAGGAACCAGTTAGGTCGTGCAAATTTATTTACTTTTTAGTAAAAGGCATTCAACATGAAAATAAATTTCCGTTGTTTTTAATTTCTGGAATTAAGAAAATAAAAAAAGTTATTGTGATCAGGACTGCTTTTTCATAAAATGTTAAATACAACAGCTATTGCCTCACAACGACGTCAAAAATTACCTCAAATTTAAAATTTTTCATTGTCCGTGTTAAATATCAGATGCGCCACCCACATATCAGTATAAAAAGGGCGCAGAGGAAATGTAATTTTGTATTTCATTCATGTAGATCGCATGTAACGGGCGTGGGTCACATTGCGTGGTCGGGAGTGTGGGGAAAGGGGGGAAACCGCCTACTACAAAACAAGATAAATTAGATATTCATATTTCCTTGGAGAATGCAGTATGAACTCAAAAAGAATGGTCGATCTGTAAATGCAAAGGTGTTCTCACTGACGGTATCTAACAAAATGACAATTATGCGAATATGAAAAAAATGTAGTGGAACAGCACAAGAATGCTAACAAGAGGATAAGGGACAAGCCTACAACGAGAGCAGTAAAAGAAACAGGTCTGCTGGCAACTGTTGCTCTTAATCTAAGTTATCTCTAGGGAAATTACGAGGACCTCTGTAAGAAGAGGAAACACGTCTGCTTTAAGGCAACTGTCTCTCATGACAGCGCATTCACGCTCCCTGCCCGAGTCACTTGTCAACTCGAAGACGGTCGACAGTAGCCGACTCGTTCTGCAGCAGTGGTGCTTTTTTTTAAAAAAAATTGTGTCAGCCAGTAGCTACACTAGCAATACACAATTCAGTCCCGACAAATAGTGCATATATGCACAAACTACTCTTGTTCCTGGCCGGACATAAAAGTGAACGTGGTGTATATATTTGTCTTGTTCTTTCAAAATGGCTGCATATTCAACTGACATCCATTTATAATACGGTGAGATTTTAGTAAGCAGCATTGTTGGGTATTGCATTTACGTACTGAAATTTCCGCATCCTTTAAGGTTATGCCGATTTCCTTTTCACATTCCAGTTTGAATTCGAACATGGAGTTGGGAATGCAATGGTTTTTCCTTTTTCTGATTTCATCAGAACACATGGTGATTATTATTCGTTTCTGTTTTAAACATCCATTAACAATCAGTTTATCTCGCTCATAAGATCATGTCTCAGAGGCTTGTAACATTATTTAAATTTTATTTTTGCTACGATGTCTGGTGGCGATGTGATATCGATATTTTATATTTATCCAAGACGGATAACGTTATGTGTGTTGTCTCTTTGAAACAACGGAAAGTCCTGGACGGAATGTGAATCCAGAATGGAATGGCCTCAGCAGCCAGGGACTGTAGTCATGTGTGTATGAGTACCGTTTGTGTGTGTGTGTGTGTGTGTGTGTGAGAGAGAGAGAGAGAGAGAGAGAGAGAATGCATGTTGTCTATTTCAGACGTAGGCCTTGTTGGCTGGCAGCTCACTTTGTGACAGTTTTTTTGTGTTGTACCTGTCTGCGACTCAACAACTCCGCTATATGGTGAGTAGCAGTTATCCTTTTCATAATACTGTCTCTCTCAAACATTTATTACAATTTTCATGTATTTTGTCTTCGGGAACTTAATACGTTGTACACCCTATAACCATAACAAAAAAAAAACCTTCTTTGTTCAAGAGTTTCGCCACTTGTCCCAAATCTCTACACGTGGACGTTTAAGATTTGCTTCATAAAAACATGCACTTTCACTTACTTCGCACTTAATTCGGAGCAACGGAGCGTAGGTACGTAGCAGTTGCAGCAAGAACTTGACAACACCGCAAATAAGATCACATAATGCAGCACTTTGATAGGCACTGCAGGAACAACGGTGTCATTTGACAATACTGTATTTCTTCTACCACACGAATGGATGTACAGAATGAACCTGCACCACTAGTCACACTTCCTTCGGGAAATACTATTATAGTTTTACGGACCTATTTTTATGTGCGTATTGGACAGCTATCAGACATAATTGCGTAGTCTTCCGAGAAGTGATTCAGATGAAATAAAATTTTCTGATTATTGTAGAGCGTCGTAAAGTAAAAAACCATAATGGACAGTATATAACTATTTTTTTACGTTAAGACGCGGTACGATACCCAGAAAACTTTTAATTCAACAATCATCCACATTTCATCTACACTCCTGGAAATGGAAAAAAGAACACATTGACACCGGTGTGTCAGACCCACCATACTTGCTTCGGACACTGCGAGAGGGCTGTACAAGCAATGATCACACGCACGGCACAGCGGACACACCAGGAACCGCGGTGTTGGCCGTCGAATGGCGCTAGCTGCGCAGCATTTGTGCACCGCCGCCGTCAGTGTCAGCCAGTTTGCCGTGGCATACGGAGCTCCATCGCAGTCTTTAACACTGGTAGCATGCCGCGACAGTGTGGACGTGAACCGTATGTGCAGTTGACGGACTTTGAGCGAGGGCGTATAGTGGGCATGCGGGAGGCCGGGTGGACGTACCGCCGAATTGCTCAACACGTGGGGCGTGAGGTCTCCACAGTACATCGATGTTGTCGCCAGTGGTCGGCGGAAGGTGCACATGCCCGTCGACCTGGGACCGGACCGCAGCGACGCACGGATGCACGCCAAGACCGTAGGATCGTACGCAGTGCCGTAGGGGACCGCACCGCCACTTCCCAGCAAATTAGGGACACTGTTGCTCCTGGGGTATCGGCGAGGACCATTCGCAACCGTCTCCATGAAGCTGGGCTACGGTCCCGCACACCGTTAGGCCGTCTTCCGCTCACGCCCCAACATCGTGCAGCCCGCCTCCAGTGGTGTCGCGACAGGCGTGAATGGAGGGACGAATGGAGACGTGTCGTCTTCAGCGATGAGAGTCGCTTCTGCCTTGGTGCCAATGATGGTCGTATGCGTGTTTGGCGCCGTGCAGGTGAGCGCCACAATCAGGACTGCATACGACCGAGGCACACAGGGCCAACACCCGGCATCATGGTGTGGGGAGCGATCTCCTACACTGGCCGTACACCACTGGTGATCGTCGAGGGGACACTGAATGCTGCACGGTACATCCAAACCGTCATCGAACCCATCGTTCTACCATTCCTAGACCGGCAAGGGAACTTGCTGTTCCAACAGGACAATGCACGTCCGCATGTATCCCGTGCCACCCAACGTGCTCTAGAAGGTGTAAGTCAACTACCCTGGCCAGCAAGATCTCCGGATCTGTCCCCCATTGAGCATGTTTGGGACTGGATGAAGCGTCGTCTCACGCGGTCTGCACGTCCGGCACGAACGCTGGTCCAACTGAGGCGCCAGGTGGAAATGGCATGGCAAGCCGTTCCACAGGACTACATCCAGCATCTCTACGATCGTCTCCATGGGAGAATAGCAGCCTGCATTGCTGCGAAAGGTGGATATACACTGTACTAGTGCCGATTTGCATGCTCTGTTGCCTGTGTCTATGTGCCTGTGGTTCTGTCAGTGTGATCATGTGATGTATCTGACCCCAGGAATGTGTCAATAAAGTTTCCCCTTCCTGGGACAATGAATTCACGGTGTTCTTATTTCAATTTCCAGGAGTGTATAAAGCGGTACTTGATTACGGACGTATTCAGGGCGATCTGTGGAGAACAGTTATGACTTCTTTATAGATTCCAGCACCGGAGACTACTTGCAGCACCGTCGGCGAACAAACTACCGGGTTCTTCAGAAAGCTGCACAATAAATGCCAGGAACGTGATAGTAGTCTTAAATGGAATACCGCCGTTAACTAAAATCAACTCATGCCATTAACACAAAGAAAAGTATCTCTACTCCCACTATTATTTTCGGGCTCTATACAAAGACTTTTCTAAGATTAACTGACATTTCACGGTGAGATTTCATTTAGGCTTATTTAATAGCTTGTCATTGGTTTGACACGGAGTTAACTGCAATGAACTGTTTAGTTAATTAATGAAATATTATCTAGCTGTGTTCTGAATAACTGCCTTAAACTGATATTTGAAAGTTACTTGTTCATAATGTTAATGCTATTATGATGTTTATTGGGATTAAGTGTTTAATGCAGTCTTAGATATAAGTGGTAAACTTGTGATGGTAAAAAAATTTTCCAACTTGTGATGATCCGTACTGAGTAATTCGTGTTCACTATTAAATTCTAGTTTTTGTTTCAAGTATAAATTATTTTCATTTATTTGAACTGTTTCTATGCACAAGAATGTAATGTATTTATGAATATATTTCGTTATGCAAAATATTGTCTGTAAAAGCGATTTGTTATGGAAATTGTACGACATGATAACTTATTTAAATGAATGTATTAAGTAATGTGTTCATTTAGGATAAACGTTATATTTGTTGTAAAAAGCGAAAGAAGGATCCAACTGACATATGAGTACGGCTATGACGGTAAGCTGTGATGGAACTGCGTGAGCGTTGGCAGATTTGTGCAAGTCAGTAAAACTAAAATGAGGAGAAACAGTAAACTGGAGGGCGTCTGAGAATGACCTTTAAACAAGGCGTATTCCCCAGCTGTGCAATGCGAAACTGGCTTTGAGACAAACTGTTGTGAGGTTTAAAATTGCCGTCGTGTCGGAGCGTAATGGTGGTTTTGTAGAATTGTTTGGTGAATATTACATGGAGCCTTGTGTTTTCTGCTGTACGCGAGGACCGCACGTGTATTGGAAGACGGCAGACGAGCGAAACGAGAACTGAAAAATGAACTGTTTCCCCTGGAAAGACGAATAGAAGACGTCCACAAGAGCTCTGTTGTCCGATGTCAATTGCGTCATATTTGATAAGCTGCATATTTGATGGACATTTCTCACCAGCGGACGTGTGGGAGAAATGTGAAGAGACCGTTAATTACAAGAAGTGATTATTTGCCTGGGCTTTGAACGTGCTGTGCAACTATAAGTGACAAAAATATTATGTGGAAATTCGGACAGTCAACATATTTGTAGTTAATCGACAACTTCTGAGGGCACAGCACTAACATTCGTTGAAGTAGCTTTACCAGTAAATGTGCACGTCTCCAACAAACACATTCAAGCAGGCGTGTATGATTTGTGTACAATTTGGTGTTTTTCGAGTAACATCTCATCCAATCAGATCCTGTGGATTATACTGAAGATCTTATTTTTGCGTCAGACGAAGATCTAGAGCTGGAAATTTCAGCGTAATAACTTTAACGTAATTTGTTCCAAAATTAGTTCCCAGGGGGCGCCCTTTCCAATGACAGTGACCGTCATCTACTATAGTGCGAGAGCAGGAGGGATTGTGGTAATTTCTATTGCAGCCTCTGCTGTCGTCAGCAAGGTAAAAAGATTGCATCGCTAGTATCATGGGCAAAATGGTAACAGGTTCATCATGTCTCAAGAAATACCTATCAACGTACTTTTTAAAATACTGCCGTTAATTTGCGTAGTGAGAATTACCATTAATCTATCAGACATCCTAAATGACGTTTTGCTACCTCTAGTGTTTTAATATGGTCAGTTACTTTCAATGAGAGACGTGAAAGAGCAAAATATCGTAACTTTACTTAACGAAACGGGCTATACAGGTTCAGCGATTACGGAAACATGCCTCGCATGTGAAATTTCATAGAACTACTATATACATTTACTCAGATCAGGTCTTGAAAAATTACTAGAGAATGATTACTGATTACCGTTCTATACTGAGCGTATTCTAACATTTCAAAATTATAAAACAAATTCAATAAATTGCGAAAGACTTTAAGCAACTTACGCCAGACGCAACGCCGGCCGGAGTGGCCGAGCGGTTCTAGGCGCTACAGTCTGGAACTGCGCTACCGCTACGGTCGCTGGTTCGAATCCTGCCTCGGGCATGGATGTGTGTGATGTCCTTACGTTAGTTAGGTTTAAGTAGTTCTAATCTAGGGGACTGATGACCTCAGAAGTTAAGTCCCATAGTGCTCAGAGCCATTTGAACCAGACGCAACACTTTTATTTGTTTCCCCAATGATACAAGGTAACGAATGATATTCTCAAATTATTACAGTTTACCGTAAGTCTGTTCATTGCTTGTAGAGGGTCTATGTTTATGAAACCTCATATAAACGTGCGTAGTCTGTATATAGTCTACAATGTCTAACAACAATATTCAGAGGAAACTGTATCTTTTCGTTAGCGTAACTGTTTATTAAAAAGGAAGTAGCGAAAGTTTTTAACATTAGCAAAAATAAGCATCTGTACTGCATGCTTTAGCACAAAGTTGAGCTGTTGCAGTGTGTTACGGCATGAAGTCAGCGCCGGCATGCCAGTCGGGAACGGCAGGGAAGAGAAGGCTATGAGAAGACATCAACTAATCGCACGCTGACCGACCTCCCTCCAGGAAGACAACACGACAGCAGCGGCCCCTGTGTGAAGAGGACATAGGCGCCGCTCTTCATTAGCTATCTCTCCGTAGCACAGGCTTGTGTTTGTATATTCTGAAAAAGATAATATTTTGCATGTCGCCCTTTACACGCGACACATATCAAAGTTAAGTAATTCTAATTGTCTTTTGTAATAAAACTCATTAATACGAATTGTATGACTGATTGTCTAGCGAATCGAGGATGGAGGATTCCTAGACACAAGAGTGTGTTACAGCTGAAAGTAGTAGACGTGACCACATTTCCTCCGTTTTACAGGGTGACAGACGAGAAAATGTACGGGTACATTAAGCTAATGTAGCTTTTGCTGTGTAATAGATAGTTGAACGAAATTTAACACATATTTTCATTGTTTTATTGCCTATACTGTGAAGAATTTTCAATTCTTTGTGTCGTTATTTGATCAGGACATTGCTGGAAACTTTTTGAACATGCACTATCACTTGAGGAATGTTTTCTCCCTGGTTATGTCAGTAACGACTTCTACAGTTTTGAGTCATAAGTTTGTTGACTGGTTTGATGCGACCTTCCACGAATTCCTCTCCCCTGTGTCAAACTCGTCATCACACACCAGCACTTGCAAACCAACATCCTCAATTACTTGTTGCATGTATTCCAGTCTCTGTCTTTTTCTACAGTTTTTACCCTCTACATCACCTCCTAGTACCATGAAAGTCATTTCCCAGATATCTTAACAGATCTGATATCATCCTGTCCCTTCTCCTTGTCAGTGTTTTCCATATATTCATTTCCCCTTTGATTCTGCGCAAAACCTCCTCATTCTTTACCTTATCAGTCCACCTAATGTTCAACACACGTCCGTAACGCCACATCTCTAATGATTCTATTGTCTTCTGTTCCGGTTTTCCCACAGTCCACGTTTCACTACCTTAAAACACTGTGCTCCATACGTACATTCTCAGAAATTTCTTCCTAAGATTGAGGCCTATGTTTGATACTAGTAGACTTCTCTTGGCCAAGAGCGCCCTTTTTGCCGGTGTTAGTCTGCTTATGATGTCCTCCTTGCTGCCTCCGTCATTGGTAGTTTTGCTGACTTTGTACTATAATTCCTTAACTTCATCCATTTCGTGACCATGCGTCCTGATGTTAAGTTTCTCGCCGTTCTCATTTCTGCTACTTATCATTACTTTCGTCTTTCTTCGATTTACTCTCAATCCATATCCTGTACTCCTTACATTGTTCATTCAGTTCAGCAGATCTTGTAATCCTCCTTAACTTTTGCTGAGTATAGCAATGTCATCAGTGAATCTATCATTAATATCCTTTCGCCTTAAATTCTAATTCCACTATTCAACCTTTCTTTTATTTCCATCACTGCTTGTTCGATGTATATAGCGAACAGTGGGGGCGAAAGGCTATATTCCTATATTACGTCCTTTTTAATCAGTGTACTTCGTTCATGATCTCCTACTCATAATGTTTCCTGTTTGGCTGTTGTACATGTCGTATGCTACCCGTCTCTCCCCATAACTTATTCCTGTTTTTTCAGAATTTCGAACATCCTGCACCATTTGACACAGTCGAACGCTTTTTCCATTGCGACAAATCCTGTGAAAGTATCCTTATTTTTCCGTAGTCTTGCTCCCGTTATCAGTCTTAACGTCAGAACTGCTTCTCTTGTGCCTTTACCTTCCCTGAAACCAAACTTGTCGTCATCTAAGACGTCCTCAGTTTTTTTTTCCATTTTCTGTGTAAGATTCGTGTCATAAACTTTGATGAAAGAATTCTTAAGCTGATTCCACTATAATTCTCGCACTTGCCAGCTCTGGCAATCTTCGGAATTGTGTGAATGAAATTTTTCCGGAAGTCAGGTGGTATATAGCCAGACTCGTATACACCAACCGAAGAGTCGCTTGAAAGGGTACAGTACCGCCCAACATTGAAAATAGGTACGAAATTCTTCATTATTTTTGTCAGAACAACACATTTTTTGTGTAAAAATAACTCAATTTCAATTAATGCAGCGAAGCCGGATACCAGTGTGGGAAAGAATGACAATTTATTTAATTAATTGATCACATGTGCACTCCCTCAAAATAAATCCATACATCCAGTTTGGTGAGATCTGTGAAATGAATGAATGTATGGTCGTCTGCTAACCACAGATAGTGAATGGGAATATATGATCATCTTTGAGTCGATCCTTTGACCACCTTTGGTGGGACGAAAGAGATGAAAATTTTACCAGAGCTTTGAGCGCCTGAAATGTGGCTGACCAATAAGGTAGAAAGGTGCTTCTCCCACTTCGACAGAGGTGCGAGAGAACCAGAATACGGCCATGTTTCAGCACTCTGCCGCTGGATCTTCTGCTGTTGAGACGTGTTTTGTAGTGCTCCGTAATGATGAAAGAGTGGAGGCATGGTATGGATGTGGAATATTTAAGAGTAGTTTGAATTAATAATTTCTCTATCTCAGGAACTTTTGTGGGGAGAATTAAATGTCAGGCAGGTAATATTAAGGGGATTGTAGTAAACCAACGGTCACAATGAAACCACGTGTAGTTATAAGTTGAGATACTTCCGTGTGCTTAAGTTAAGCTGAATTACTAGCGTGTGTACAATAAGCTGAAATATTTAAGAAATAGCGTGTGTATCATAAGTTGAAATATTTAAGATATATCATTCCGTGTGACGCTAGATTTAAACTCTGAGAGAGAATCAAGGTGAGTCGGCCGTCTATCCAGCAACGCCACTTGGCTTGCATTGCACAGGAAGACGTGCGTTTATCTCCAGAGTTCACAGTAGGAAAGTAGAATTACAAAGTGGGGCAGTGTCGTGTGAAACTGGGATAAATATTGATTGAAGTGGAAAAGCGGAAAGTGATAATGTAACCATTCTTTGTGTAGTATTTCATATTGTTGTGTGGTGTATGTCATGTAATTTGGGTATGTGCGGTTTGCATGGGGGAGTAGCAAGGTAGTTTCAAAAGATTTGTGGGTTATGCTTGTTCCTTCTGTATCGCTCGATCTGGAGGAAAGTTTCGTGAGGATGATTGTGAGAGTCGAAGCGTGAGATATAATAAAAGATCCACCATCCTATCCAGAAAGTGCACTGTTGCGGTAAAATAAATTACGAGACCATAATATAGAGATTCGCTAATGTAAAGCCATGCCCACTGGGCGGAATTTCTCATGTGATATTGTTGTAGGTTGTAGAATTTGTGTGTTTAGGAATAAATCAGATAGTGAAAAGAAAGAGATTGGTGGCCTTTTTCATTAAATTGTATGTTGTCATAATGTCCCGAATTTATATAAAAGCCGTTAAATAAAAGACAAAAAGTAAATGTGGTATTGCCAGTGCGTAGTGTACAGTCAGAGTTCTATAAATCAGTGATAGTCAGATGCGTGTTTCCGTTGCATGTTATTCATACAGGAGGATAATTTGTAACTAAATAGTAAGATACGAGAATTCATGTTACTCGATAAATTAAGGAAGAATCCACTCGCTTGGCAAACCACTCATCTTGCAGGCCTGACTGCTTGATGCCACAGTATGAGAAAGGTAAAGTGGGTGCCTCTCATAATTTCGACCCTGCCAGGATTATTTTTGTTAGGATATTTTGTTGTTAGGGTTTGCTGTTAATTTTTTTATTTTTTGATGGAATATATTGCGATAGCGCTAAGAAGTAAAATTTTTTATGTTTGCAAATTCTTTCTGGAATGGTGAGGATCTTTTATTATTTTTTTTATGTAATTAATTGCTATATCGTCCAAGGCTGGAAGATCGTGGTATAATTTTTTTTTTTTTTTTTTGCGTAATATCCGTAGTAACTAGGTCGCAGTCTAAAAGTGTAGTCACCATGGAGAATAGCGATTCTGGCGTGAACGTAGCAGTGCAGCAGGAAGTAGCTGTTGACCATGGGTTAATGAGCGGGGACGGCAAACACTCAGAAGGGGCTGAATTGTTCAGTGGACCGCTGCAAGGGGATCCTTTATGCGGCGGGCTTTGTCCACAAACGCTGGCTTTTCCCGACGACGCGGGCGAGCCGGGACTGGGTCAGGTATGCAGTGAAAGTGCAGGTACCCTTAGCGAAGCTACGGTTTCTCAGGCGAACGAGGTGAGCGCGTCGAAAGTAGCAATACTGCAGTTTTTACAGAAGATGGATAGGGAGGCTAAGGAGAGACATAGGGAGTTTATGGAAATGATGGACGCGATGCGTAGAGGTAATGAGGAAAGATGGGAAGCGATGGAGAAAGATAGTGAGGAAAGTATGGAGACATTGGATACGGGAAATAAAGAGGCAATGAGGAAGGTACACTCAGTTATCGATGAGCGTCTGCCCGCAGTTAATAATCGGTTAGATGAGGGGGAGAAGAATCTGGGTGCGTTGAAGGAAGTATGTGACGCCGTGAAAGAAAAAGCTAATAATTTGGAGGTACAAGTATTTGCAATAGAGAGTGATACTACTGAGCATAGGGATGTGTTGCCGGATGAGCGAATCAAAGAGGTAGTGGTCAGAATGAATACGAGTAGTGCAGATGTAGAAAAGATCAGTAAAAGAGGCGAGACAGTTTCTGACAGTACGCAGCGAGAGGTTTATGCCGATCAGGAGGAGATACAATCACAATTACAGTTTAAAGAGGCACAATTAGAAATAAGTAGGAAACATAGTGAAGAACTAGCACAGTTGCAATTGCGTGCAGAAGTGAAGGTGACACACCACCAGGTAGATTGCAGATGGAGAGTGAGATAAACTCAAAAAGCGAAAATAGGCAGAAAGAGCAAGACGAATTCACAGAGTCAGAAGAACGGTTGTGTCGGATAAAACAGGTGGCAGACTCAACTGGGTATAGTCCAAGGCTGTCTCAATTTCACGATTCATTACCTTCGTCATGGGGACTGCTCCTCAAAACGAAGTTTGTGTATAACTATTTGAGGGACGAGGCTAGAGCGAAAATGCAGGAAGACATTAAGGACTGTAGTAGCTATTTAAATGAATTCTGGTCGCAAAGTAAGCAGGACCAGGTTACGCAAAGCATATTGATGATGCCAAATTGTAACGAAGGTGGTGTAAGAGATTCAGTGTCGTGCTATCAGGAAATGTTCAGACGAAACAGGTATTTGAATGTGACATACGAACCTGGGGAGCTCTTTAGGATCTGTATAACGAAGTTCCCAGTGAAATTGCGCAGAGGTATAGTGATGGCCGGCAAAGGCGTAGACGATTCTGCATCATTTCAGCACTTGGGTAATGAGAGCGATATCGTGAACGGAGACAGGTCAGATAGTGTCGAGGGTAGACACTATCAGAATGACAGGAGAGCGTGGAATCCTGGTATTTCTTTCTTGTCGTAATAAATTGAAGAATAGGAGAAACTAATCCAACATATCAGCCCTTAGCATCTTGCCTTAAAACACATGCAGCTGGCACTGAAAATTGTCTATATAGCAGACAAACTCAACTAATATGTAGGAATGCAAATACCATACTTCTGATCAGAGAATAAAACACCAGTAATGGCATCTGTTAGGCAGGTATCTCAGCAAAATTTGGAAATTCTTATTTCGAACAGTAAAGTAAAAGGTCTGTTTTCTCAAAGAAACCAGTTGCTAAAATGTTATGTAATAATGCCAATGAGTCCAGCTGAATTAGTGTGATTTGACTATTGTAGATACTAAACACGTAATGTAAGAGGTAAACATTGTGAACGAAGTTTTTAAATTAGATGCCATCTGATCTATAGTATGTCATTGTCGCGGTGACAGTTATAATGAAGTGCTGTGTATGGTTGTACGGAATCTGGTGTTTGTGAAAGAGGCCACTAGCACCTAAGTTTCGAACACTTGGGCTGCCCAATTCTCCCAGCTTGTATATTCTCTGCACACATTTAATTTTCATGTAAGCACAGATTCCTAACTAGCAACTTCTTTGCTGTGTGTAGTGGACCATTCAGAGTGAGGCGGATTGTCCAGGATAATACTGTACTGATTGAGACGATCAAGGGAAAACAATCTCGTGGGCTTCATCACATTTCTAACATCAAATTATGGAAAAGTTAAGGATAGATCTAAGGTAGGCAATTTCTGGTAGATAGTCAGTGTATTTATTTGTGGTGTGTAACGTTGTGCAGGGTCAAATCGAACGTCAGAATTTTCAGGCGGGATGTCAGGAAGTGTGACGGAATAGACTGGTCGAATGAGTCATGAACAGGAGTCGACAGAGTGGTGTATGTACGTATTTTTTTGTCATATGAATAAGGATCAAGCAGAAACGACGTGATGATTAATGAGTTGTTAAAGATGGTAGATAGAGAAGCGACGTGATAAATAGTAGTGGATAAAGGTGGTATATGAGGAGAGAAGCGACGTGAAACAGTGTGATTAATACAGAGAGAAGTGACGTGATGAAACAGTGGTAAATAAAGGTGAGTGGAATTAATAATGTGGAGATGTCTTAGATGTATGTTACAGAGAGGCCTGTGTATGCTGCAATAGAGATTGATGCCAATGGCGAAGGAAGACCAGGAAATGATGGAGTAATGGACAGACGGAGAGCCGAAATACGAATGAAGAGATGAGGACAACTGCACAATGTGAAAGGACATAAAGGGAGTATGAGATCCAGATGGTGAACGTTGTGGAATACTGACGTAAGATGTAATATAAGTGTAGATCTAATTCTTACCATAAAATATGCAATTTGGCGAAAATAATATTTTTTGTTGTTGTTGAAGCCTGGTACCAGTATAACTAATTAAAACGGTACCAAGAATGTGTACAGTTATTTTGCAGGTTGAATAATTTGTGTATTTTTTGTTCTTAGATGAAATGTCGCAATTCTAAGTTGGTGTTTAGCAGAATGATTAATGGGTAAAGCGAATGCGGAGGTAAGCCGATGGAGAGAGGTGCCAGAGTGAAAGGACGAATTCGGGGACGGGAAAGCTATCTCCGAAGCAGCTTCATGTGTTATGTGGTTGAGTATAAGGGAGCAAAGGTATGGTATGTTGTCGTGAGTGTGGTGGTGTTAAGGTTAGCTGACTTCTAGACCTATTCTGTTAGTGTATTAATGGATTGAATGAGAAGGAAAATGTGATGTCTGGTGAGTGAGAGTCGTAGAGTAGTGTGATCAATGCGCACACTCCTGTAAAGGGGATGCTACCGATCTGTAACTAAAAGATTATTATGTATTGTTTGATTGGGATGAACCTCGATGGCAGGTCAGGATCTGACATCATGTGGATGGTTCATACATGTCCTAGAAATGTTGTTATATATAGTAAAAAGGTAAAATATATAGAAAGATACTAATTTCAGTCTGTCACAAGCACAAAGGTGCATTATATGTTGTAGATTTAGAGTCACCAGTTTCTAAAATGTTTGTTGTGTTAGGATGTTAAAGTAGTTTACTATTTAATAACATGTGGTAGGTAATTGTGAGCTGTGTAGATTATTTCTTATTTTTTGTTAGAACACTTTCAAGGGGTATTAATTTCAGTCTGTCACAAGCACAAAAGTTCATTGTATATTGTAGTTTTAGAATAAAGTTTCTAATATTTTCACTGTGATAGGATGTTAGAGTAGCCTACTATTTGATATTGTAATTATGAGCAGTATAGATTGCTTATTATTCCTTTTGTTTTTTTTTTACACTTTCATGTTTTGTATGAGGGACGACAGGTACAATGAATAGCACGAGTGTGGGCTGTCTATAGAAAAGGGATGTATAAGTGTTGATGTTGTATGGGTAGAAAACTAGGGTGTATAATTTTATGTTTTTTAGAACAAAGATTCTTTTATTACCAATGTATCTAATACATCATACATGTAATCAATGAGTATTTAAATAATGTAAGAATATCCTTTTGTCTGTAATGTAGCGAGATGCACGGAAGGCTCTGACTGATTGGGTGTCGTAACGCCCATACCGCTAGCGGGCCGAGCTGACGTTGTCATGGCGACGGGCGACAGCCGCGGCACTCCCCACTCCACTGTCAGTCGAGGTACACTCCACGCGCCCGCTACAGCAGGTAAACGGCCTGGGGCGACACGCGCGTACCACTGGCCATTCATAAGTTCCACCACCCTTACGACTGGGGAAGGTATCCCGCGGAGGCAACAGCGGGTGGTTTCTTCTGCTCAACGGCGCGCGCAGCGGCGCCACGGCAGAATGGACGACGCGCGGCAGAGCCCGGCGGGCATTTGTTACCAGCAACTATTGACTATTACTGGACTGTGGAGCCGTGAAACAAGATGACTGCTCGTATGTCTCCAAAAGGTGGAAAGTGAGGGACTGGTGTTTCCACGTTGTGACTGGTGGAAAAGATTTTGTCTTTAGCAGACAGGACGATCGTTTTGTTTTGTCTCGACCACTGAATGGTGGGATCCATAAACTTTTGGCAGTGACTTGTTAAGTGTGCTTTGTGAATTGCATGTGGGACACTTGGTATACTTAGAGGACAGTTGTCGTTTGGTGAACAATTATTGTATGAAGGCAAGAAACAAGAGTGGGACATTGACATTTGCGTCTGTAGTAGGAGACATTTCTTGAATTGGCGCGGGAATAAGTGCTGTTTGTTGGAACTTACGACTTTTAATTACACCATGAACTGAAAGGACAGAACCGTGGGTAATAGTAGTTGTAGGGCCATTTCTGGACGACCAGATTCGTGTGGATGGTACTCTGACAGTGACTATGACATTTGTGTTTAATGTGAGATACAGTTTACTGTTCAGTGTATGTTCAAAATGCCAATTTGAGTGACTCAAAGACTTTCGTCTGGGTAACCATGGGAGAGCTTTGACACCGAGACAGTGTTTCTAGAAAAACTATCAGCAACTCTCTGACCCCAAGAAAATCAAAGAATGAAATGTTTCCGTGTGACTCGCAAGATAGGGAATAATGTATTTGTACTTGTAATTGTGTAAATTTTTTATATGTTTCATTCCTGAAGGGACAGCAAGCGTAATTGTATTTCATGAACATTTGTGTTTAGAATAGTTAGTGTTTGTTTTTTGTCTGTTCTGGGTTATCAAGTTCACGTAGCATGTTTATTAGAATATTTGGTACAATGATGCTTTAATTATTAGCCAGTGGTGTAATACTAACGTAGCGGCCCTTGTTGCATTGGTCAGTAAGATTGTCACAGGGGACAAGAGTTTGCATTGCACAACAAATGTCGGAATTAACTGATGCATTTTGATGTCGTGCATAGTAATAATCTTGTTGGTGTTTTGACTGAAGCCACTTATTTTCATTATCACAGTGGTGATATTTCACATTAAAGTGTAACGAAGGCTAGTCGAAATGCAAGTTCTTGTCGTCTAAATGTGTGACAACAGAGGAATGAACAGTAGAGTAAGATACGAGAGCTACTGGTAGATTCAAGCACTTATTGCTAACTATTTATTGCGTGTATTGATCAAAGTTGATGGACTGACTAGCTCAGCAGCAGGTATTTGTACTGATGGATAAGGATAAGGTTAAACTCACTGTCGAGTAGTTGTGGCAATTGCTTAGGTGATGATAGTTAACGAGGTATGACATGATGTCTTAGACGAACTATATTACGTAACCAGTATGTAACTTGTGGTATATTTCATTGTTTTTCTTCTCAGTTTTATTTCTCTGTAGGTTTGAGGTATATTTTAGAGTAATGGTGTGGAGCCTGACATTCTACATGTAACTAGTGTACGAAATTTTTTTTCTTTTGTTGATTTTGTTTTGTATTTAGACATTGCCGTGTAAAGATTATTACAACGCAATTTATGAATGTCAGATTACTTGTTCTGTGTTTGGACCGTGAGCTATTTAAAATTTCATGAGTACAATTAGTATTTTTGTATTTGTTTTAGAATTATTGAAATTTGGATTACTCATAAAAAATAACGAAGGTCCCAGTAACTAAGCAAATTTTTATCTCACCATTATTTTTTTTATTTCTATGATGTGATGTTTTATTTGTCACGTGGATTGTTGTAAATTTGTATGTGTACATTACTCCGGATTGTGGAGAGTACAATAATGCAACAACTGTCAATAATTTGGTAAAGTAACAACATTTGGTCGTTAATTTGAGGTCACCAGGGGCTAAGGTCTCCTCCTGGGTATTTTGATGAATTGCTACGTTTGTTTTAATACAGTTTTCTTAAAAAAATGTTCGGAACTACACTCGCATTGCAAGGATAGTACCGTGCCATTTTTTTCTGCATGGGTAGCCGGTGGTGAAAGGGTACAGTACCGCCCAACATTGAAAATAGGTACGAAATTCTTCATTATTTTTGTCAGAACAACACATTTTTTGTGTAAAAAAACTCAATTTCAATTAATGCAGCGAAGCCGGATACCAGTGTGGGAAAGAATGACAATTTATTTATTTAATTGATCACATGTGCACTCCCTCAAAATAAATCCCTACATCCAGTTTGGTGAGATCTGTGAAATGAATGAATGTATGGTCGTCTGCTAACCACAGATAGTGAATGGGAATATATGATCATCTTTGAGTCGATCCTTTGACCACCTTTGGTGGGACGAAAGAGATGAAAATTTTACCAGAGCTTTGAGCGCCTGAAATGTGGCTGACCAATAAGGTAGAAAGGTGCTTCTCCCACTTCGACAGAGGTGCGAGAGAACCAGAATACGGCCATGTTTCAGCACTCTGCCGCTGGATCTTCTGCTGTTGAGACGTGTTTTGTAGTGCTCCGTAATGATGAAAGAGTGGAGGCATGGTATGGATGTGGAATATTTAAGAGTAGTTTGAATTAATAATTTCTCTATCTCAGGAACTTTTGTGGGGAGAATTAAATGTCAGGCAGGTAATATTAAGGGGATTGTAGTAAACCAACGGTCACAATGAAACCACGTGTAGTTATAAGTTGAGATACTTCCGTGTGCTTAAGTTAAGCTGAATTACTAGCGTGTGTACAATAAGCTGAAATATTTAAGAAATAGCGTGTGTATCATAAGTTGAAATATTTAAGAAATATCATTCCGTGTGACGCTAGATTTAAACTCTGAGAGAGAATCAAGGTGAGTCGGCCGTCTATCCAGCAACGCCACTTGGCTTGCATTGCACAGGAAGACGTGCGTTTATCTCCAGAGTTCACAGTAGGAAAGTAGAATTACAAAGTGGGGCAGTGTCGTGTGAAACTGGGATAAATATTGATTGAAGTGGAAAAGCGGAAAGTGATAATGTTGTAACCATTCTTTGTGTAGTATTTCATATTGTTGTGTGGTGTATGTCATGTAATTTGGGTATGTGCGGTTTGCATGGGGGAGTAGCAAGGTAGTTTCAAAAGATTTGTGGGTTATGCTTGTTCCTTCTGTATCGCTCGATCTGGAGGAAAGTTTCGTGAGGATGATTGTGAGAGTCGAAGCGTGAGATATAATAAAAGATCCACCATCCTATCCAGAAAGTGCACTGTTGCGGTAAAATAAATTACGAGACCATAATATAGAGATTCGCTAATGTAAAGCCATGCCCACTGGGCGGAATTTCTCATGTGATATTGTTGTAGGTTGTAGAATTTGTGTGTTTAGGAATAAATCAGATAGTGAAAAGAAAGAGATTGGTGGCCTTTTTCATTAAATTGCATGTTGTCATAATGTCCCGAATTTATATAACAGCCGTTAAATAAAAGACAAAAAGTAAATGTGGTATTGCCAGTGCGTAGTGTACAGTCAGAGTTCTATAAATCACTGATAGTCAGATGCGTGTTTCCGTTGCGTGCTATTCATACAGGAGGATAATTTGTAACTAAATAGTAAGATACGAGAATTCATGTTACTCGATAAATTAAGGAAGAATCCACTCGCTTGGCAAACCACTCATCTTGCAGGCCTGACTGCTTGATGCCACAGTATGAGAAAGGCAAAGTGGGTGCCTCTCACGCTTTATTGCTACTTCTCCCAATGATTTTAGGAATGCTGATGGATTGTCATCAATGCCTTCTGCCTTATTGGACCTTCATTCTTTCACTGTTTTTTTTTTATTTCTGATTCTAATACCTGATCGCCTATATCTTCCCTATCGATTCATTTTTCTTCTTCAATCACACGAGACACCGCTTCCCGTCTCATAGTGGCCTAAACTATACTTTTTCCACCTATTCGCTCCCTCCGCTACATGCAACAGTGGAATTCCTATTGTGCTCTTAATCTTACTCTCTTTGCTTTTGATGCAACCGAAGGTTGTTTTGACTTTTCTATTTGCTGGGTCAGTCCTTTGGCAATCATTCCTTTTTTGAGTTCTTCACATTTCTTATGCATCTCCCTAAGCTTCCATGCACTTCCTGTTTATTTAGTTTATAGGCTACTTACATTTGTGTATTCCTGAATTTCCCTGAACATTTTGTAATGTCGTTCTTTCATGGATCAACTGAATTATTTCTTCGGTTATACATAGTTTCTTCGCATTTATTTACCTTCTTTCTACCTATTTTTTCCTTTGCAACTTCTGTGATAGCCCCTTATTTTCCTCTTCGATTAGTCTTCAACTAACCTGTCTAATAAGCTATTCCTTAACGCAGTGTTTACAGCTTTAGAGAACTTGAAAGGTTTTTCTTCATCCCTTAGCACTTCCATTCCATTCTTCTTTGCGTATCGGTTCTTCTCGACTAGTCTCTTAAACTTCAGCCTAGTCTTCATCACTACAAAATTGTTATCGGAGTTTTGGGTATGCCTTACAACCCCTTATCTGATTTCGGAATCGCTGCCTGACTATTACGTAAACCGAGACCTTCCTATACCCCTCGCCTTTTCCAAGTGTACCTCCTCCTCTAGTGATTCTTGAACAGCGTACTCGTTTTTACTAGCTGGAATTTATTGCAGAACTGTATTACTCTCTCTCTTCTCTCATTCGTATTACTAAGCCCATATTCTCCAGTAGCCCTTTCTTTTACTCCTTCTCCTACAACCACATTCCAGTCCTCTATAGCTATTCGATTTTCATCTTGCTTTACGTACTGAATTACTCATATACTTCCTCTCCCTCTTCATCTTCAGCCTGCGGCGTCGGTATCTATATCTGACCTATTGTTATCGGCGTTGGTTTGCTGTCTATTCTGATGAGAAGAACCCTCTCCCTGAACTGATCTAAGTAACACATTCTCTGTCCTACCTTCCAAGTCATAACGAATTCTGCTTCCGTTGTACCATTCGCTGCTGCTATTGATTAGTCTATATTCATGTGACCAGGTATCCTTATCTTTCTTCCCCTTTCAATTGACTGACTTCCACTATATTTAGCTTCAGACTTCGCGTCTCCCTTTCCAGATTTTCTAGCTTTCCTAATAAGTTCAAACTATTGACATTCCACGCCCCGGCTCGTAGTTGGTTATGCAATCTTTTTCACATGGTCACCTCCCCCTTCGCAATTCCCTGCCACAGATCGGTAAGGGGACTATTCCGGAACTTTTGCCAATGGAGAGACCATCACGAAAGTTTTTAAATCACAGGCCATATATCCTGTGGTCACACATTATATGTCTTTAATGGAGTCTCTTCCATTGCCTTTTGCATCTTCATGTCGTTGATCATTGCTGATACTTGCGCATTTAGGGGCACTTTCCACCCCAAAGGCGAGAGAGTGCCCTGAACTTCTGTCTCCTCCTCCGCCTTTTTATACAAGGCCGTTGGTATAGTGAGGGTTATTTCTTTTGCCGGAAGTCTTCGGCCTCCAAAGCTGACGATTTTTGTTCAAAATTTAAGCGGTGTTGGGTATCGAACGCGGGGGGCCGAGGACGTTTTCATTACAAATCAAAGACCCCACACCTAGACCATCGGTCACTGAGGTAAACGTTAATAAATAGACAAATAAATCTGTCTACCAATTACTTAATCTCAGTTGCAACAATTTCCAAAAAGGTTAAATGTATTTGGCGGCAACGCACTTCGAACCCTTCTGTTACAGTGTGTGCGAAGTCTGTATCAAATTTCACCTTTAATCGTAATGGTTCATCAGAAAAGGTTCCTGACAAACTGTAAAACGAAAGTAGTAGGAAATAGAAAAAGAAGATTTTACTGCATTTATGGCATAAACTAGTACGTTAGTGTTGGACAAACACACATTTCGTCTTGTTGGTCTACATGTAGACCTCAGCAGCTATCACACACATTTTTTTTTTTTTAGCTTGTGACTGATTTACCATCCGTGCACAAAGTTTGTCGTGCGTTGCTGTTAAATTTGTCTCAATTCCCCCATCATCGCTTTTATCATTTGCTCAATTTGCTATTTGTGCGACAACTTTTTGCAATCAGTTAGGGCCCCATCCGTGCTAACTTTGTAATTAGCAGCACATGTGAGCAGCCTAAGGTGCCTCAGGTCGGTGGAGAGCCTGTGACCATCGTACGTTGGCTGGGGCGAGGCAGCACACACAGGGATTAGATAAGTAATATTATTGACTTGGTACATATGTACCGTGTATTTGTAAAAAAAAAATTATGGGGTCTTGCCGCTCTAGGTGTTGATTTTAGCCTCTGACTATGCCTATTTAGGCAAGCTGTTCTATATTTGTTCTGAAGAAGGCGTGTTTACCCACGCTGAAACCTAGGTAAACACCAGGTAGTTTGTGCAATCGAGGCGGATTTTTCATAATTATTTCGAAAATAAAAATGTTTAACCCTTTATCTGACACACAGACATATTGTGAAGAAAACGAAAATTACTTAAACTAGATGTACACGGTCACGTGAACCGATTTGCATGCATTTTTCGAATAGAGTGTCTTGCCCACAAAAGAAACATGGGTGATAAAACATAAATACCACAATGTTGTTTCTGTAGCTGAAAACATGGCTGCAGTACGCAGCACTTCATGTGAAATGTCTTAAAAAACTCCATTTTGGTACAAAGCAAAGCCCAGAACAATTACAAATTTTCCCATTTCACAGTATAATACCCCTGAGAGCAAAGCTTACACCTCCCCTTTTCGCCCGCATTGAGGCCAATGACCGAAGCTGTCGTGTCGCACATTATTCACGGACTCAGGAGTTGCTGTTTCCTTCTTCTTCTGGACTTGATGCCCATCCAGTAGTGAAAGCCGGTCTTCCTCTTACCAGGAACTAAAAGTTAATTTGCTACGTTCCATATATGAACTCATTAACACATTTGTGCAATAACTGATCTTCAAGACTTCCTTCTTTCCGTGTACAAGCAGTATTCATTGCATAGGAAAAAAAAACAGAAATGCAAAACAGAAAGAAACTCACATAACTTTGCAAAGTATCTGCTAATGCTACACATTTTTTAGAAAATTTTCGACATAGACAACAGAATATCTCTGTGTATGAGAGCAAAATGTTGGTAGCAGTCACCATCGCCCACCCAAACACAAAACTTTAAACCTGTTGCAGAAAACAGTATGTGATTTTGATGTTTCTTGAGGGAAACGCAGTCAAATAAAGGGTTAAAAAGAAGCTCCAGTTCTGGTGGAAAAATCTTCAATCATTCTCTACTATCTGATGAACTCGTTCTCTACCAGTGGAATGGAAGTCGGGAGAAAAGCGGTTTATGGCACAACTTATCGACGCAAACGAATAGATAAACAGCGCACGACTTGTTATGTTGGGTACATCTGTGATGAAGCTGCATGTAGAAGTGGGAGTAGTCTGGTAAGACTATGTGGTGCCACTCTTATGTCCATTCTTGGCTGCATCACTGTCACCAAGTTTCTGCTTCCTCATGAAGCCGTAAAATGATCGCCCTGCTGAGAATCCCAGGGGTG